>NC_059341.1:137329194-137514194 GCF_018350155.1 Leopardus geoffroyi
CTCCTTCCTTAGTGCGTTCTGTTTGTTTTTCTTTTCTGCTCAAACTATTTTGAACGTTTCGGTAAACAAGAGAGGAAGTTAAGGTGTCTGGCCCTGAGCCCCAAGTTGTCTCCAGCCAGGTGTGGGTCACACCCACAAGGTCAGCTGACGTCCTTTGTGGGACAGGTTCCTGCCTTTGGGTCATCTGGCTGGTCTGGGCTGTGGGAGTTGGGCTCTCGCAATATTGGATGTATTTGGAGCTATTTTTCTTGAATACTAAACGTTGGTTTCTGGGGCGCCTGGGTGGCTCAGTCAGTTGAGTGTCCGACTTCGGCTCAGGCCGTGATCTCACAGTTGGCGAGTTGGAGCCCAGCGTCAGGCTCACCACTGGCAGTGCAGAGCCCCCTTCGGGTCCTCAGTTCCTCTGTCTCCCTCTCTCTCTGCCTTTGCCCCGCTTGCGCCCTCTTTAAAAAAATAAAAATAATAAAAGTACGTACGTTTTCTGTATGGCTTGTCGGAATTAGTCTTTGGCCAAGACCAAGGAGAAGTCATGGTTAAAAGGACATACACGTATCTGTCCACTCAGAAAGCGTTGACTGTATACCTTCTAGGTGCCAAGCTGTTGGCTCTGTGCCAGGGATGCCACAGTGAATAGGCAGATGTGGCCCCTGCCCTCCTAGAGCTTAGTCTGGTGGTCAGGTGGGCAGATAAGTAAACGGAAGGATGACGTGTGCCGAGTGCCCTGATAGGAAGATACAGGATGCCGTAGGATCACGCAGGAGGGATCTACGTGGCCTGGGGGAAGGCATGGCTTCAGGAAGATGTCAATCATGTTGCAACGCTGGGATGGATGGGAGCGTCCTACGCACGGGACGCTCGCAGACCACAGAGAGCATGGTTGGTTGGAGGATGGGAAGAAGGCGCACGTAGCTGGAGTGGCAGGGGGTGGGGGACGCTGAGAGGTGGGCAGAGGGAGGGAGGGGCAGGGCTGGACCTGGCTGACTCCTGACGCCTGCAGCCGTAGGGAGCCACTGAGGGCTGCTGAAGCAGGAGTGAGGGAGGTCAGCAGAGGGCTTTGGCTGCAGGTGGAGAGGGCAAGATGCTGGTCTCTGGGGGACTGGCGAGGCCCGAGGGGACAGGGCTCAAAGATGACCAGTTAGAGATTCAGGAAGGGGAAGAATCTGGAACGAAGTCCCGGGTTCTGGCTTTAGCAGCCCGGGCAGGGGATGCTCTGTCCCCCGGTTCAGGGCTCTCAGGAGGGGGAGGGAACGTGTTCTTTGGAAAGGGTGGCCTGCTCCTTGCGGGCCGGGTGGGTGTGCAGTGCCCCAGGGACATTTTTGGCCACTTGTGCTGGAGGCAGTTGATGTCAGGGCCCAAAGTGCCAGAGAGCCGGCTGGGCTGGGGACGGAAGTTGGAGGGAACCTGGGAATCGGTGACAGCAGCAGGCCCCTTAGGGTCGCACTCAGGTGATTCAGTGACTTTCCTAACTCGGTGACTTTGGACAAACCACCTCCCTCCCAGGGCCTCTGTTTCTCCATCTGTAGCAAAGGGAGTTTGGATTAAGAATGCCCAGGTTGGAGTCTTGGTAATTCCAAAGCCTGGCATTTGCAGCTTCTGTGCTGGGTTTGAGTCTAAAGATCTAAGTGGGGCCCTCAGCCAGGCTGGCCCGGGTAGGGGTTGTCCTCTGGGAACAGATTATTATGAAGTTCCTAACTCAGGGCCCGCAACACAGGCTTAGCCCAAGGTGGTTCAGTTGTTACCCGTTAATTAGAATTCCCGTTTTACCTTCATGCCCCCTCGTGTGGCCGTGGAGCCCACACAGCTAGTGGGTGATCAAGCCAGAGCCAGCCAAACTCACATCTCTCTGGCTTCAAAGCCCCACCCTTCTTTCTCCCTGGCAGGGAACGCCTGCCCTCGTGGATCCCCCCCTCGCCTCGTACTTGGCTGGCAACAGGCCTACGGCCCGTGGCTTTGCCCCCACGTCGTTCTGTGGGTGGGTGTGTGAGCAGTGACCCCGGCCGCCCAAGTTCACCTGGTGCCTGGTTTCCTGCACCCTTGGTAGGCATCTGCAGCGGGCCTCGGCCGGGCCTGAGTTTATCTCCAGAAGAGTGGGGCTTCCTCGTGCCCCCCTCGGAACACACGAGGCCGGGGTCTCCCCCGAGGGCGGCTGCCTGGGGGACGAAGATGGAGGGAGACGAGCTGCTGGACCACCTGCGTGTCAGCATCCTGCCCTGGGACGAGAGCATCCTGGAGACCCTGCCGCCCAGGCTCACCACAGGTGCCGGCAGCTCGGGTGGCGGGGATGACAGGCGGTGTCGTTTCCCGTGACAGCGACCCAAGGGGCTTCTTTTCTGTGTGTTGTGGAGGAAGGTGACCCCGCCCTGCAGGAGATGGAGAGGGTGGGGGGTGGGGGCCCCCGCTCCTGGTGCAGGCCCATCACCCCTCTCGGGCACCTTGCTCAGTCTCTCTTCCCGTGGGGTCATGGCCAGAGGGAAGCTGACTCCAGCTGTTTTGCGTACCAGGCACACTGGATTTCCGGGGGCGGGTCTGTTGTTTCAGAACTGCTCTTTGCCTGCCCACCCGTCTCAAAGCCTTCTTTTTTGAGGATCCCCCGCCCCGGTGTTTCCCTGCCTCCCCACAATGTTGAATCTCCATTGGGCGGTGATATTTTGTTTTTAAGTTTTTTAAATGTTTTTATTTATTTTTGAGACAGAGACAGGGCATGAGGGGGTTAAGGGCAGAGAGAGAGGGAGACACAGAACCCAAAGCAGGCTCCAGTCTCCAAGCTGTCAGCACAGACCCCGACACGGGGCTCGAGCTCACAGACTGTGAGATCGTGACCTGAGCTGAAGTCGGACGCCCAACCGACTGAGCCACCCAGGTGCCCCAAGTGATCTATTTTTATCACATCATCAACTATTAGGTGGACAGGAGTGCACAAGCCAGCTTCAGATCAGGCACTTGGGGGAAATTCAAAGACGGATGGGACATCCCTTGCCCCAAGGCACCAACACCCCTACTGTGATAACCGTGCAAGCCAGCAGCTGCCTGGGTTAATGTGATCTGAGGTGTCGTGAGGTCATTACAAAAGGGTGACGGCAGGTGGCTTAGTAGGTTAAGTGTCTAACTCTTGCTTTTAGCTCAGGTTATGATCTTGTGGTTTCAGGAGTTCTGGGATCTCCGCCGGCAGCACGGAGCCTGCTTGGGATTCTCTCTCTCTCCGTCTCTCTCCCCCTCCCCCACCCGTACCGTTTCTGTGTCTCTCAAAATAAATAAACAAATTCAAACAAACAAAAAAACAGGAGGGGAGGGGTAGCAGGCCAGAGGGTTCCAGGCAGAAGGAAGCAGAGTGTGGCTGTAGGTCCAAAGAAAAGTTCATAAAGTCGATGGGGTATTTGGGAAGTTTGTGTATCCCACCAAAACTAGCTATTGTTAAAAATGTTTTTAATGCTTATTTATTTATTTATTTATTTATTTATTTATTTATTTATTTTTCAACGTTTATTTATTTTTGGGACAGAGAGAGACAGAGCATGAACGGGGGAGGGGCAGAGAGAGAGGGAGACACAGAATTGGAAACAGGCTCCAGGCTCTGAGCCATCAGCCCAGAGCCCGACGCAGGGCTCGAACTCACGGACCGTGAGATCGTGACCTGGCTGAAGTCGGACGCTTAACCGACCGCGCCACCCAGGCGCCCCAATGCTTATTTATTTTTGAGAGAGAGAGAGAGACAGACAGACAGACAGACAGATGAAGTGTGAGCAGGGGAGGGGCAGAGAGAGGGGAAGACACAGAATCCGAAGCAGGCTCCAGGCTCCAAGCTGCCAGCACAGAACCCGAAGCAGGACTCGAACCCATGAACTGTGAGGTCATGACCTGAGCCGAAGTCGGACGCTCAACCGACTGAGCCACCCAAGCGCCCCTAAAAATGGTTCTCGTTTAAAAGAGAGTTGTTCGTTGGGAACCCTTTGTCCTGTGGGCTATCGAAGGGCTCTTCTGGGCTTACTCCTCGTTGGATCTCATTTGCGAATGCGTCTGGTTCTTTGTACGCCAGGATTTATGTATTTCACAGAAATTCCAAGCCCTAGCTGGACAAGGTGGTTTGGGGTTCACACTGGTGGGAGGCACGCCTCCAAATTGTATTTTCCAGCTCTGAGTGAAGCAGTTAAAAGCCGGCAGAGATGCATGAGCAACATTTGCAACTCCTTGCCAGTTAAGATCTTGTCCTTTGCGATGCTGCCTTGTACGTTGCCCGTGGAATCTGCCGTTGCTGTGGTCCAGAGGTGAGCGTTTTTGCGTGGCTTTGTGCCTTCCTCCCTGGTTGGTGCAGATGGGGAGAATCCACGTGACCGTCCTCACCCGTGGCCTGGCTCCTGGTAGAGCGGGATGGAGCTCCCTGTCTGTAAGGAGCACCCCGAAAGGTGCCTCACTTTTCTCGATGAAGAGCCCCCCCTCGTTTCTCGATGCTTTTCTCGTTTGCTCCCTCTTGTAGGTCTGCGGTTTTCATTTGGGGATTTTCTTCACGGTGTGTCGGGAGGGCCTGAGGCAGACTCTTGAATTCAGGGTATTTGTTTCACGTCTGCTTTCTTCCCATTCACGTTGGCGTTTACGGTCTTTTTAAGGGGGTTGGTCGGCATGGCCTTCCGTCCACCTTTTAGAGGCCAGACCACCCTTCAGAATCTAGCTCAGTCCTCTTGTCCTTGGTGAACCTGTCCAGATCCCTTCCCCGCTCTACTGAGTTAGCCGTCTGCTCCCCGACACCTCTGCCCTGGGGTGGGGTCTGATCAGGCGTTTACAAAGCCCACCACACGGGTCCTTTTGGTGACCTGGGCGTCAGGGGTCGGGGGAGTCTGCTGGGCTCGAACACAACCCTGGGCTACTTTGGCTACGAGATTCTCTGCATAAGCTACCACGGGCACCTTGCCCCAAGGGGGAAGCCTGGCAAACCAGGCCCTTTTTCTTTTATTTCCACGTGTACCCCTTGAGCTTTCTGGAGCCCAGAAAGCAAGCCCAGAGTGACCTAACTTTGCTCTAGGGCTTTTACATCGGTTTGTCTTTGGTTGACCGTCCCTAATCCACCTTCTGGGATTGATCAGATTAGAATTAGGAGTGCCTCTGGCGGTTCACCTGGACAAAGGGCATGGTGGTGAGATACCCGCCTTCCGTTTTTGTTTTGTGTTTGTTTGCGCTCGTTTTCATGCGGATACGTGTGTGTGTGTGTGTGTGTGTGTTTTGTGTCTGTGTCTTGGTTTTATCCCTGCAGACTGGTGACCTGGCTTCCAGATATTCCTGAGGACATCCGGTGGCTACAGTGGATCACCTTGCACACGTGTTCTCGAGTGGTGACGCATCTCTTCCCCACGCACCAGGTAGATGATTTGGTTGTGGGTGTGTGGGTCTGGCAGGCACCCCTTTCATCTGGAAGTGGGCGTGTGTGTGCCTAGTCACGTAGATTCTCGTCGGACCTTAGACTTGCCGGTCAGAAGGAGGAGGCCCGGGGATGGCACGCGGTGCAGGCTGGTGGGTGAGCTGGTCTGTGTGAGGAAACTGATGGGCTCTGTTGTGCCCGTGGGCGTCCAGTGGGAAGTGTCCAGGTGGCTGGGAGGGCCACAGGCTTAGAATCCCAGGATGGTGACATCACCCCAGCACGGAAGCGTGAAGGACATCGTGGCTTTGGACACCACCACCCAGAGGCGCCCGGAGCGTGCATGGTGGGGCGCTCAGCTTTGGCTGGTGGTGTCCCTCCGTCCTTGCCGAGACTGAAGACCTGAGTTAGTGTCCTTCATGTATTTCAGACCCCAGGTGCCGGCAAGCAGCCAGCGGCCTTCCCCGGGGAACGTGAGGGCGTTTCTAGCCTCCTGGCTCCCTAGCAGACCTGCACACCTGTGGACGTCCAGTAGGGGCCAAGCCGCTCAGCAGCGCCACCCTTCTGTCCGGCCTGGCCTTTTGGGGCTGGGGTTGGGCAAGACCCCTACTTCCCTACCCTCCGAGGGCAGACGAGTTTCTGAGTCATTTGAGGAGGCAAGTTTAGGACGTCCTCTCATAGATGCTAGGCCTTTCTGATCTTTGCGTGGGTAGTTGCACGCTGGTGTCTAATGCTCCAGTGTCTGTGACGCGTGGGGTCCTGCCTCTGTGCTGAATTTACAGATTGTTGAAACCAAAAGCGATGTACTGTGTTTACGAAAAGCCAGGCTCAGGCTAAGCTACTTTAGGGTGTGTGTGTGGTGGTCGGGAGCATAAGGAAGTCTGAGATGTAAGTTCCTGTGTCTCTTAGCTCATCTGGCTGGGAAATGGCAACGGGAAGCCCGGTGGGGAGGGGCATTGCCAACTCCGTCTCGTAGCCCTCCCAGCGCAGGGTTCCTCACACAGCCGGTGTGGTGACAGGTGGTGGGAGACTTGTGGCTGGGGGCTGGGCTGCCTGTTGTGCAGTCTTGGGGGCTGCAAGGAAGAGAAACGTAATCCCATCTCCCATAGAGGAGGTGGTCAGTGGTGGGGGGAGGGGGCAGCCTTCTCCAGGGAGGGCGCTGCTGGTCATGGCCATTAAAAGGCAGTAACTGACTTACGTTTTGGAACACTTTTTTGCCCTAGCCTAAATATGTGATAAGAGTTTTGCATAAAATATACAGGAATCTTATTATCTGTTGCATTATAGGTTATGTGAATCAGTGAGGTGTTAGCAAGCCTTAGGAAAAATCCGGTGCACAGACAGGCATCCCGGGCCCCCAGGCAGGAGCCCAGCACAACAGAAGGGGCTTGTGGTCTGCGCCCCTTTTTCCTCAATGGCCCCTTCCCGCTTCTGTACTCCCAGAGCCTTAACAGAGACAAAGAGACAGGGACCTACCTTCTCCCCAGGTGTGGTTTGTCAGCAAGGACAGAGTAATGTGACTCAAGGTGAAACGTGCTGTTTTCATTTATGCATTTGAGTGGAACAGAAAAGACACTGAGCAGCTCAAAATCCGCAGAATCAGCTCACAAAGCTGCAGCCGTCACCTATGCTGTGTAAGCATGTTGCAGCTGAAGAACCAGCAAGTTCAGACAGAGCACTTCCTTGCAAACACATCCCCTTGAAAAGAGAATGTGGTTCTAGGAACAGCCTCTGTGTGAGCCTTGAGCTGCGATGAGACTGGGACCTCCCAGGCAGGCTCCTTGTGAACGTTCGGGGCCACCGCCCAGCGCACAGAACCCCGCTTTGTGGCTCCTTGCTGGGTCCTTGTGTCTCCAGGATGTGGGCACCAAGGCTCCTGTTCTGAGAGTGCTCTGCCCCCTAAGTGAGGCAAGGGCTGGTGAGCGGTAGGTTCTCCCCGCCTCTTGGGCCCCAGAGCAAGGCACTGTCCCCCTTGCTGAGCTGGCCTTGGGGGTAGGAGAGGCCGGGTCCACACCCACCTGGGCAATTTGGAGCATACCCTCACGCCTTGCCCTGAGCCCCCGATTCTCAAGTTTCCCGATCACCGCAACTGTTAACGGCTGGTAGAATGACATGCAACTTATTTTCTTACTACTTTTTGAAATGGTTCAACCTCCTGAAAATGAACACGTGTTTTATCATTTTTAGAAAATGTGTGCTAAGACAAAGAAGGATAATATTCTTTTAGAAATGGCCAAGGCTCCACTCACCACCTGTGCCTTAAATGCCACCCCACTCGCACCCCCCACAGGCCCTCACCTCTCCGGCACTGCTGAGGGTTCTTCTCAGCGCGGAAACACATTCTGAAGTTCCTACCACCTTAGCAAACGAACCCCTTCCTCCTTCTATGGTACATTTGTGCTCTGGAATTTTTCCACTGTCAGGAATCATCACTGTGTAGTCTCCTGAATGCCAGGGAGCCACAGTCTTTATTTGGGGAACCGATAATGAAACTTGGTGCAGAGCATGAACCTAGTCTTGGTTTAACCATGACAACAGCAACAACAACAACAAAAGGTGTGCATGTGGGTCTATGGAGAAAAGACTGAAAGCATATTCACCAGAAGCACTGACGGTAGTGATCATTACGCTGTTATCTGTAATCGTAGTTTATTTGTTGCACTTGTGTTTTGCAAATTTCTATGGTAAATACTTCTCACTTCCACTGGAAAAGATCTCCTAATAAATGTGATGTTGAAACGTTTTCCGTCGGGTCTGCGTCCTTTCCCAGAAGCCCTGCTTTCGTTTTCTTCCCTTGAGCCCCTTCAAATGCCCCCCCTCCCCCAGGTTTATGGCCCCGCCAGCCAGGGGGTCTCCACATGGACCCTATCCTAGACACTGGCCCAGACCCTCCCCTAGAGTCCCTCTCCTTCTGGGACCCCAGACTGTCCTGAGTGCTGGGCTTGTCCCCAAGGTTCAGCCTTGCCTGCTGTACTGAGAGTTCACAGCTGCATCTGGGGGCCTCACCTTGAGGAACCCCCCCCCCCCTGTCTCTGAGGCCACCTGGCCACCTCCACTGGCCATTCCTCGGCTACTCACCAGTATAACCCTCCAGTGCACAACTGCCCTGTGCCTGTCAGATTCCAAGTCACCTGAGCTGGGCACCAGAGACTCCTTGAACCCCTTCTCCCCCGCCCCCTCCAGTTGGTCCCAATCTTGCTGGACTATGGAACCCAGCCTCTTGTCCTGAGCCTACTCACTGGAGCCCATGCCCAGCGGGTGCTGTGTGGGGCCACACGCTCCCGCGAAGCACCAAGGCTCACCTCCCCTGACCTCGGGGGTAGCCTGGATCCAGGTCAGAGCCTGCTCCCCTCTGGCTGCCTGCCCGGATCCTAACAGTCGTGTTCCAAGCTAAGAGGTGAGTGACCTCTATGGGCATCTGTGGGAAGACCCAGTGTCCCTTCCTCATGACCTCTGAGATTTGAGGTTTCATTTTATTAAGGGAGCCAGTGTAGTCACTAAACTGCATTTCGACTACTCACGGGGCCAGGTCTATACTTCGTGAACCAAGTTACTCAAAAGCTGGTGTCCTTGCGGGTATCACTAAGGGATTTGATCAGTTAGGTTAGTCTGGGTTAGGTGGCCTTTAACAAAGATTCCCCCAGAAGGTTGATTTCTTATACTGCATACCCATCAGACTTGGCTGGCCTAGCCTGAAACTGTCCCCCCATCTGGAGGGTCACTGATTGCAGCGACAGTGGGAAAGGAATATGGTGCTCAAACGTTGTCATCCAGAAGTGAGAACTATCCCTTTGGCCTTCAACCTGTGGACCAAAGCAAGTCACATGGATAGGGGCGGGGAAATGCTACTCTACCTTTTGCCTGATGAACACTGTCACCGAGGGCTGAAGAGCCTCAAAAACCAGAACCCAAAGTCTCTATGACCCAATCAATTCAGGAAATACCGACTTCGAGAAAGTGAGATAGAGGTATTGCAGGACTTCTCAGAGCCTTCAATATGTTCATGTGCATTCTGACCGTCAGACATAGTGTTTGAGGATAAAGCTGTCTGTGTTCCTGATGTGGCTTCTGTCACTCTGTCACCAGTGCCTTGTACACAATAGGCTCTTGAATATTTGGCTCAGGACTCATTGCCATCTGCAGGTCAACCTCATGGATTACCTTTCGGAAGACAATAATGAAGGAGAAAATGCAGGAAGATGTAGTTTATTCAGCGTCTGCAGTGAGCCAGGCCCCACGCTTTAGCTCATCAAATCCTCAGTATACCGCCATGCCTTAGGAACTGCTATCATCCCCATTTTCCAGATGAGGAAACAGGAACTGGCAGAATGAATTCTGAGCAAGTGTCCAGCTTGTGTGACTTGTGCTTAAAGTCTGCTCCTAGATTAGCTTTGAAAATGTCCAAGTTTTCACATCTCCAATAGCCTCTTGAGTCTGAGCTGGGGTTCAGGAGATACCAATAGACTCACTTTGGTGGTCAGGGACAGGTTTCCTGAACCCCAGGAGCGGGGTGGGTGGGTGGGGGGGAGTGTAGATGGGTAGGTCAACCTGCAAGGGGTGCTGGGAGGTTAGGACTTGGCCCTAGCAGCGCTGGCTTGGGTTTCTTCCCAGGCAAGAAGGGGAATGTGGTCTCCAGGGCCCCTGGGGACTTGGGTGCTATTTAAATGGGAGAGGGTGTCAGGAACTCTGGAGGGGGCGGGGGGGGGGGAGAAGAAAAGGAGTTGAAATGATACTGTTATCAGAAGGGAGAGGACACATAATATGGTCCCTCTTCCCTCTTCGCCCATCCCATCACTCAGCTGTTTCTCCCTGCTTTCATCACTACACGTGGCTACTATTTACCACATGGTTTTGACGGAGGGGAGGGGGCTGCTTCCTCCACCGAGGGGCGAGGTTAAGCCCGTGGCCATCCGGTTCTCCGCCCCTGGCCCGTGCCCGGGGGGCGGGGGGGAGGGGGGGAGTCCCCGCTAGCACTTATGGGCTCGGTTGAATGGACGATGGTCGTGCACCCACGGCCCACCCAGAGCCTTGTGCTGTGCCGGGCGTTGTCACGCTCCCTGATTCCTATCCCGAGACGTGGTATGACTCTCCCCTTCCCTTTACCAAAGGGGGACAGCCCTCGGGGCCTTCCGCGACTGTTAGGACCCGGGCGGCCGGCCGGAGGGGGGGCAGGCGCCCACCCGATCTGTGCTACCCCCGAGGCCAAGGGAGGCGAGCCTCGGCGGTTCGCGGGAGCGTGGGGCCCGCACAGCATCCGCCGGGCCGGGGCGCCAGGAGGACTAAGGGAGGACCCTGGCTGAAGCCCCGGCGCACCCACCAGCGGGTTAGCTCTTTCCCGGGGGCGATTCCGGACTCCCGCTGCCTGGGATCCTCACTCCGACCCGCAACCCACGCGCCAGCAGCTACGCGGCCGTCTTTGGAGGCTCCGCGCTTGCGCAGTCTCCAGGCCGCGGGACTTCCCGAGGTCCGTGCGAACATCCGGGTCATGGGCTCTTAAGGACCAATGAGCGGAAAGACCGTGAGCCGGGGGGCGGGTTATCATGGCTGCCCCCAGTGCTCCCCGTCCGAGGGCTTGTAGGCGTCGTACTGACTGACGGCTCCGCCACCGCGGGCCCGCCCTCTGCCCTCGCCAGCCGTGCCGCGTTCGGGTCCGGGTAGCTCTGCGAGGCGGCGGCCGGAAAGGGAGCCATGGGGACAGTGCACGCCCGGGTAAGAGGCCCAGCGACCCGCGGGCCGTGTGACCTCTGGGCAGGCACCGCGGGGAGACGCTCTCGCTGCGGCGCCCGGGGTTCCTCCCAGTTGCGGGGGCGCCGGGGGCGGCGCGGCCTGCAGGCCGGGTGGAAGGAGGCCGCAAAGACCTCCGAGCAGGAGACCGGGCCCCAGAGGAGGGACGTGACTTGCCCAAGGTCGCCCAGCGAGGCAGTGGCCCGAAGGGACTAGCGAGCTTTCCGTGGTGACCTGGAGCAGAGCAATAAGCCTTTCTCTGCACGACCTGACTTCTCTACCTTCAGCCGAGCCGGGTTACCGGTCGCCTTCCGCAGGCTCCCGCTCAGCCCCTGCCGGGGTCGCGGTGGACCCTAGAGCAAGTATCCTTTGAAGATCTCCGGCCCAGACCCATCTAGAAGCCTGCCTTTCTCCTGCTTAACGGTGCAGAGACAGAACCTCTCCATGCTTTAGTTACCCCTTTTAAAGTGGAGGCGGGAATAGTACTTTCCAGTTTGTTGCGAGAATTAAGACACAATAGGTGAAGGTCCTTGGGTCCTTGGTGCGTCCTACCTGCTGGCCAAACTGCTCTCCTTGGTCCTAATCTTAACTGAGGACCAGAGAATGAGTACTTGGCCCAGGGCACACTTGTTAGAGCCTCAGAATGTTCCAAAACTCAGACCTCCCAGCCTTCAACGTTACTTTTATACTACGACACGGATTGTTTCACTTGTCCTGCTCAGAAGTTTCCCGTAGTTGGCCGTGAGCTTCCCCAAGTATTTCGCACAGGCCCCTCGGCTTGGCCCTGGGAGTTGGACTTCACTCGGCCTCACAGATCACGCGTTCAAATGAAACACCGTGGCTGTGCTGACACACTCGTTGCCCTGTACCTGCTGTTCCGCGGCTCCTGGCTCACCCACCCCCACACTCGTCCCCCCCCTCCCCCCCTCCCCTGCCCCGGGACACAGTCCCATCTTCTAGAGCTCAGTTCAGGCCACTTGCTACATACGCCTCCTCCTTATCTGGCCTCATTTGGACGTGCTGACTTCCTTGATATTGTTCCTGTGCTGCCCGTCTGAGCGCTGTTTGGATTTTTGTCTTACCCTTTTCCGGTCTAAGTTTCTAGATGTTACAACAGGAGCTGCATCTGACTTGGTTTGCATCCCTCGTAGCACCTCCAACAAAGTAAACGTTCCGCTCATTTATTACCGTAACATTTACCGGTGGTCTGCTAGGTGCCTGGCATGGCTATAGGCGCTGGCGATTCAGAAAACAACGACAAAAATCTTTGCTTTTATTGAGCTCCTTTGACGCTAATGTTGCTGCTCCTTTGACTCATGTGTTGGCAAGAAATGTTCTTTGATTTGAATGGCACACGCCACCGGCCAGTGTTGTTTGGACGTTTCGGTCAGGATTCGCAGTGAGAAGGCATTTTATGTTTGGCAGGTGGTGTTTACTATAAATATCAGTTTTGTTTTCTTATTTTTCTTATTTTTTAATATTTACTTTTGAGAGCGTGTGCACCGTCCGCGTGGGGGAGGGGCAGAGAGAGAACAAGTGGGGGAGGGGCAGAGAGAGGGAGAGAGACAATTCCAGGTAAGTTCTGCTCTGTCAGTGCAGAACCTGATAACGGGGCTCGTACTCACAAACCGTGAGGTCATGACCTGGGCCAGAGTCGGACACTCAACTGACTGGGCCACCCAGGTGCCTCCAAAGTTTGAAATTCTGATTAAAGGGTATAAATGGGAGTGGCAGATCTTTGGTAGACCATATTTCATGCTTTGAAATTTCAGGAACCGTAATGGAATTTTTTTTTTTTTTTTTTGCATAATGGACTATGCACCTTGTGCGTATTTGCTAAGCATTCAGATCGAATAGAGTGACTACGTGCATATGTTCCTAACCATAGTATATACTCTGCAAAGTTTGCACAAATTTAATATACTTTTTTACACTGTGTAAACTTAAATACAGGAAGCATATGTGTGAAATGGTGCAGGTAAAAAGTTACTTTTTCAATTAGTTAACATTTTGAGAAATACAGTAATGATTCAGTTTTTTGAAATATTGCACAACAGGGGCACCTGGGTGGCTCAGTCGGTTAAACGTCTGCCTTCAGCTCAGGTCGTGATGTCCCGTCTCGTGAGTTCAAGCCCCGCGTACTGTGCTGACAGCTCAGAGCCTGGAGCCTGCTTGGGATCCCGTGTCTCCCTCTCTCTCTGCCCCTCCTCCTATCCCTCTGTCTCTCTCTCTCTCTCTCCCCCTCCCTCAAGAATAAACATTAAAAAAAAATATCGCACAACAAAAATGAAAAGATGACAATATGAAATAAATGATCTATTCTTTGTCCAGCGTGGTCTTCCCTTTTCACTCACGTAAATATCCCGCTTCCGCCACTGTGAGGCAAGGGCTCAGTCTGTCTTGTTCAAGACTTCCAGTACCTAGAGGTGTCTCGCTACGGGAAGGGCAGGTTCTGCCCCAAGAAGCCTGGCTCACATAGATGACGTTTAAGGCAGATTGTTTTAGGGAGAAAGTTATTCTGGGCCGAGAGAACAAGGTATGCGCAGACATGCGCGTAAGGGTCAGGGGTGTGGTGCGGGTTGAACCTGGAGGAGCAGGTGTGGGCCTTCTGGTGGCGGTTCCTCGCACGCCCTGCTAAGGAATCTCGTTGGATTCTCTATCTGCAGGCACTCTTGAGGGCCATCACAGTCTTTTAGAGCAGGAGTGGAAAAGAGGACATGCCAGGTCGTTACCTTTCCAGAGAACCGGTGACGTGTTGGAGGAAGGATGTACTGACAAGAGTCTGTCTTGTGTCTGGGAAGAGGGGATAGTGTCCCAGAGTCTCCGTTGCGGCACACGCTGCAGAGTCAAACGCTTCTGTGCGCTTTGAAAGCACCTATTTGTAGAGAATTGGTGGAGCGAGAAGCAGCCAGATACTGGTTAGGACAGTGTTCCTCCAAATCTGCAAATTTGTGCATTTGCCTAGTGCCACACTGGCCCTGAGTCCATACCCGGGAGGGCCTGGGAGTCCCCGTACTTAGGCAAGTCCCCACATTAAACATGTAATACCGTGTGTGTGTTCTTAAACATTCTATTGTATTATCATGGCCCCCTGGAAGTCGTATACCAGGCACAGCCTGTGCAGTTCTTATTTCGAAGTTGCTTTAATGCTTTTGAGATGATGTCAGTTCAGATTGCAGCAAGTGACTGCTTTCTGGCACATTTCATG
Source organism: Leopardus geoffroyi (assembly GCF_018350155.1). Taxonomy (NCBI): domain Eukaryota; kingdom Metazoa; phylum Chordata; class Mammalia; order Carnivora; family Felidae; genus Leopardus; species Leopardus geoffroyi. The sequence goes on from NC_059341.1 coordinate 137,343,471, forward strand.
AACATAACGCAGCTCCTTTTAATGTGTGAATGAGACATTCAGGGTGCAGAAAAATATGTTTTAGTAACTTGGTTTGTCAACGTAGTTATCCTATCCTAGGATGTATCCAATTTGGATGAAAAACATTGGGATAATTTCTGTAACACCAAAACAATTTGTTTTGTCTTTGAGAAATGCCTTTGTGGCATCTTATTTTGAACTACTTTTTTCTTGAGATGGGCCTTAGGTATGCAGAACCAAACAGCCATAGTTGCATAGACCTCAGTTCATGACACAGTCATGAGTAATACACTGGCCACCAAGGGCTCACTGCCTATCCGGGGCTTGTACGTCAGCAGTACTTAACGTCTGCCCTGTTCTCCCCAGCCTCCACTCAACAGAGGGAAACACAGTATTGAGCTTTCTGGAACACCATCTAAAGACAAAACTCAAAAGATTAAAAAAAAATTTTTTTTTAAGTTTATTTATTTATTTTGAGAGAGAACAAGAGGAGAGGGGCAGAGACAGAGAATCCCATGCAGGCTCTGCACCATCAGTGTGGAGCCGACGTGGGGCTCGAGCTCCTGAACTGTGAGATCGTGACCTGAGCCGAAAGCAAGAGTCAGGCACTTAGCTGACTGAGTCACCCAGACGCCCCGGAGACTTTTAGTTTTTTGTGTAAGTTTATTTAACCGTGTTTTCTCCCTCCCTTTCAGAGTTTGGAGCCTCTTCCAGCCAATGGACCTGATTTCGGGGCATTAGGAGAAGAAGCTGAGTTTGTTGAAGTTGAACCTGAGGCTAAACAGGAGATTCTCGAAAACAAAGACGTGAGTTTTTGTTGAAGTGCTTGATGAAGTCACTGCCAGAGACATTGGCTTCCATAGAGCCCCAGGGAGACAGAGGATTAACCTGTCTCAGTGCCTTCATTGAAGAAGAGTTTATAGCCAACTGTTTTAGAAAGGCTGGTGACTTTTAGAAAAATAGCTTCTGGTTTTAGAGAAATAGTTTATTTATTTTATTTTATTTTTTTTTATATACTTTATTGTCAAATTGGTTTCCATACAATATGCAGTGTTCATCCCAACAAGTGCCCTCCTCAGTGCCCATCACCCACCTTCCCCTCTCCCCCACCCCCCATCAACCCTCAGTTTGTTCTCAGTATTTAAGAGTCTCTTATCGTTTGCCTCCCTCCCTCTCTGTAACTTTTTTTTACCCCCTTCTCCTCCCCCATGGTCTTCTGTTAAGTTTCTTAAGTTCCACATATGAGTGAAAACATACGGTATCTGTCTTTCTCTGCCTGACTTATTTCACTTAGCATAATACCCTCCAGTTCCATCCACATTGCTGCAAATGGCCGGATTTCATTCTTTCTCATTGCCAGGTGGTATTCCCTTGTATATATAAACCGTATCTTCTTTATCCATTCGTCAGTTGTTGGACATATAGGCTCTTTCCTTAATTTGGCTATTGTTGAAAGTGCTGCTATAAACATTGGGGTGCAAGTGCCCCTACGCATCATCATTCCTGTATCCCTTGGGTAAATTCTTGGCAGCTATGACTGGGTCATAGGGTAGTTCTATTTTTAATTTTTTGAGGAACCTCCACACTATTTTCCAGAGCAGCTGCCCCAGTTTGCATTCTACCTGGGAAGTTTAGACAGACATTTTTATATTTATGTTATTTAAAAAAACAAAACAAAAACCTAAGTGTTTCAAGGACAAACCCAAATCATGATTAAGTTTATACTGTGTCCAGAAAAAAGAGTGAAACGTTTCCTAAACCTTGCTCCCTTTGAAATTTAAATCCAGCTGAAGAAGAGGAAGCACGTTTTCAGTGATTATATGATGAAGACCTTTTGCAATATTCTGATTGCCCTCAGTTATGCATTTCCTTAACATTCCCTATTACCTCTGCTTTATTTCTCTGTTACTCATTGCCGTCTATGAAACTGTAAACTTGTCTATTGCAAGCCCCTTTAGAAGGTAAGCTCCACTGACTCAGGAGTTTATGTCCTGTTGACTACTGTATCCTCAATGTTGAGAATAAAACCTGGCTGATAGGTAATCGGTGCAGTGCACTGTCACTGAATAAATGAATTAAATAAGCATCTACAGACCGGGGGGCGAGAGGCTCTGAGCCAGCACGTATCACGCTTATTGAAATGCGCACAAGCGCTCTAGCAAGATGCGCAGTTATTAAGTTGGAGGTCATAGCATCAGCGATCATCTGGCTACAGAGACCTTGTAAGTCTCAGTCACAGGAAGTAAACACCTGGCAAAAAATAGGTTCAGATAACCAGTTGTTCTAAAAAGGCAGGAAAATAGGGGCGCCTGGGTGGCGCAGTCGGTTAAGCGTCCGACTTCAGCCAGGTCACGATCTCGCGGTCCGTGAGTTCGAGCCCCGCGTCAGGCTCTGGGCTGATGGCTCAGAGCCTGGAGCCTGTTTCCGATTCTGTGTCTCCCTCTCTCTCTGCCCCTCCCCCGTTCATGCTCTGTCTCTCTCTGTCCCAAAAATAAATAAACGTTGAAAAATAAAAAAATTAAAAAAAATAAAAAATAAATAAAAAGGCAGGAAAATAAAGTCTGGAATGAAGAAGTGTGGATCATTAAACTTGAAAAAAAATCCTTGACTTTTCAGACATTTGTCTTTAGCCTTGATCTCTTGTTGTGTCTCATACCTAATAATCAGTGTCCTTTTATATCTACATGCAAAGGAATGAAACTGGACCACTGTCTTTCACCAAAAAAGAAACTCAAAATGGATTAAAGACCTAAATGTGACACCCGAAACCATAAAAATCCTAGAAGAGAGCACAGGCGGTAATTTCTCTGACATCAGCAGTAGCAACTTTTTTCTAGATGGGTCCCCTGGGGCAAGGGAAGCAAAAGCAAAAATAAACTCTTGGGGCTGCATCAAAATAAAAAGCTTCTGCACAGCAAAGGGTACCATCAACAGAATGAAAAGAGAACCTATGGAATGGGAGTAGATATTTGCAAAGAAAGGGTTAGGATCCAAAATGGACAAAGAACTTATATAACTGAACACCAGAAAGAGACAAATAATCCAATTGGAAAATGGGCAGAAGACATGAACAGACATCCAAGGAAGACATCCAGATGGCCAACAGACACATGAAAAGATGCTCCACATCACTCATTATAGGGAAATGCACATCAAAACCACATTGCGATACCATCTCACGTCTATCAGAATGCCTAGAATCACACACAGAAGAAATAACAGGTGTTAGCAAGGATGTGGAGAAAAAGGAACCCTCATGCACTGTTGGTAGGAATGCAACTTGGTGCAGCCACTGTGGAAAACAGCATGGTGCTTCGTCCAAAAGTTAAAAACAGAACTAACCTATAACCTAGCAATTGCACTACTGGGTATTTACCTCCAAAACACAAAAACACTGATTCTAAGGGATACATGCACCTCTACATTTACTGCAGTATTATTTACAGTAGCCAAATTATGGAAAGAGCCCAAATGTCCATCAACAGATGGACACACACACACACACACACACTGGAATATTACTCAGACAACAAGAATGAAACCTTGACATTTGCAAGGACGTGGATAGAACTAGAGAGTATAATCCTAAGTGAGGTAAGTCAGAGAAAGACAAATACCACATGATTTCATTTGTATGTGGAATTTGCAAAATGAACAAAAAGAGACAAACCAAGAAACAGAGTTTTTTGGTTTTTTTTTTTAAGTTTGTTTATTTTTGACAGAGATGTGGGCAGGGGAGGGGTGGAGAGTCAGAGAGGCACAGAATCCGAAGCAGGCTCCAGGCTCTGAGCTGTCAGCACAGAGCCCGACGTGGGGCTCGAACTCACAAACCGTGAGATCAGGACCTGAGCCGAAGTGGGATGCTTCACCGACTGAGCCACCCAGGCGCTCCAAGAAACAGACTCTTAACCATGGAGCGCACACTGATGGTCACCAGAGGGGAGGTTGGGGGGGGGGGGGGGATGTGTGGAAATAGGCGAAGGAGGTTAAGAGGACACTTACTGTGGGGAGCACAACATAATGTGTGGAAGTGTTGAATCACACTATACATCTGAAACTCATATAACACTGTATGTTATCTCCGCTGCAATTGGAAAAAAACCAAAACGGCATTTAAAACAAAAAAATGACAATCAGTGTCCCTTTGTCACATTTAGGTGGTCGTTCAACACGTTCATTTTGATGGACTCGGAAGAACCAAAGATGATCTCATCATATGTGAAATCGGCGATGTTTTTAAGGCAAAAAACCTTATTGAGGCAAGTTCTCTCTGCTTGGCCCTGTTTCCCATTCCCTCCCGAGGAACCTCCATGTCTGTCTCAAACCACTGAGCTGCGCCCCAGCCTCTCTGCGCATGACCTTGCCCCCCACCCTGAAGGGGAGCCTTGGTGCGCCCAGGCTGAGCCTCCCCAGTCCCCCTGAGCGCCTCCCGCAAACCTAATGTGTTTTGCACACGCCCTCGCCTCTGGTCTCTCCTGCCCCAGAGGCTGGTCCGTCCCGTGTTCTTCGCCGCCCGCCAGCATTGTCGTAGGCACCACGGCTGGCTCTCTCCCTGGCACCCCGCTTGGTGCTCCAGCGTGCTCCCATGTGTGGTGGGTGCTCCGCTGTTAGCCACTCCTGCTGTCACCTTGCGGCCTTGGCTCCGTTTATCCCCTGGTCTCTGTCCTGGATGTCACCATCTCCGGTCCTCTCCCGTGAGGGCGCCTTCTGTCCTTCTCGGCCCTTGGAACCACATTGGACATGTCTGGGCAGAGTCCCCAACAGCCTCCTCCAGGTGGCCCCTGTCCGTACCTGATGTGGGAAACTTGGGGTTCGGAGCTGTTGGCCAAGAGAGAATTCTTGAGATGTCGTGGGTGCAAAAAGGTGGTTTCATTAAAGCATGGGGATAAGGACCCGTGGGCAGAAAGAGCTGCCCCAGGATTGTGAGGAGTGACTGGTTACGTACTGGGGGAGTTGGGGGAGGTTTCCAAAAGGACTTTTAGATGCTAAAGAGGATTCCTAAGATACTGGAGGCCTGGCTGCGGTCAAGCTAAGGTGGCTTTTCCCTCCAGCAAAGCATTAACATTGAGACCATAGGGAGCTTCTGGAAGGAATGTTCTACTCTGCCTGCCTCAGGTGTTTGTCAGTGCGCTGCAGGTGGTAAGGAAATTTAGTTCTATCTACATTTCCTTTTTGCCTTTGTTCCCCACGTCAGTACCCAGCTGTTTGGCCTTTCTCACCTTAAGGAAATTGCTATTTAGGGGTGCCTGGGTGGCTCAGTCGGTTAAGCAACTTCAGCTCCGGTCATGATCTCACGGTCTGTGAGTTCAAGCTCCGCGTCAGGCCCTCTGCTGACAGCTCGGAGCCTGGAGCCTGCTTCAGATTCTGTGTCTCTCTCTCTGCCCCTCCCCTCTCATGGTCTGTCTCTCTAACTCTCAAAAATGAATAAATGTAAAAAAAAAAAAAAAAAAAAAAGACTAAAGTTGGGCTCTGCCCTGACAGCCTGGAGCCTGCTTAGGATTCTCTGTCTTCCACTCTGGCCCCCCTGACACACACGTGTAATCTCAAAAATAAAGAGAGAAACATTAAAAACAGAGATTAAGGTAATACATAAGCACAGTGTGATGGTCCCCAGGGCATTGAGCTGAAAGGTAGGTATCCCCTCCCCCGCCGGCCCCGGGCTCGCTCTGCAGAGGTAGCAGGGCTGGGGCTCCTTGTGCAGCCTTTCCGTGATAACCGCTTTGTTTCTGCACCTTTCATTTTTGACGCTGCGTGGAGAGCTCTTTTGTGGAACTCATGCCCACCTGCCGGGTGAAATACCTGGTCGTCCTCCTCCAGTGCTTCGTCCGTCCCCTCACGCGTCCCGTCTCAGCGGGGCTCTCTTCTTGGTGGCTCGGCACCAAGCACTAAACCTCCGTCCTGGCCACTAGAGGAAGATAAGTCTCTTTTCCTTCTCTCCCAGGTGATGCGCAAATCTCACGAAGCCCGGGAGAAATTGCTTCGCCTCGGAATATTTAGACAAGTGGATGTTTTGATCGACACATGTCAAGGTACCTACCTGTTGTTGGCCTAGTGGCTCTGATTTCCCCTCCCGCCCATCCTGCGGGATCAAAAAAAAGCCGTACGTGTGGCCAGACGTAGATTGCTCCTGGAGGTGTATCGAGCACATAGGTAGTTAGCCGTCCCAGGGGAGTAACTGGGATGATGGTGGTGAGTTTTATGTCAGGCTGAGGGAAGACTGGTGAACTTGGAAGGTACTGTCGTCTGAACCTGTAGATGGTGCCGGCGTTCTGAGAAGGATCGCGAGGAAGGGGGCCAGGCTTCGTTCGGGGTAGCCCAGCCCAGCAGGTGTCCGAATGGGCTCTTGGCAGCCGGGTTCCACCTACACATGTGCTTTAAACAGGAGGGCGCCAGGAATCAAGATCTCACTTTTTTCGTTTTTGCTCATTTGCTTGTTTGCCGTCTGACATTGTGCGAGGCTGTCAACCTAGTCAGCGTTTCTTCTTTGACCGACGAGCACCTGCTTCGGGCAGGCCCTGTGCTGGGTACCAGGGTGAGTCCAGCGGCAGACCTTCCAGTCCGGTGGAGCAGGGCCGAGGCGGGCAGCTCCTCTGTGCCCTCGGGGAGAGCCCCGGGCGAGGCTCTGCCCTCCGCGTGCGCCCAGCTCCGTCCTCACCAGAACCTGGGCCCGGGGCTAGTGTTGTTGCAGGAAACGTGTTTCCAGATAAGGAAACCAGGGCTCAGAGAGGTTTAAGTTGTCCCAGTGACCCAAGTGGCCCTTGCTGCTGCCCCAGAGTGCTCTCCTCCTGGCAGGTCTTGTTGGCAGCTTGTAGCCTTTGCGTTCTCCTGCCTGTCGTAAACGTGACGTGCCTGTGGTCCATGGGGGCGCTTCTGTCGGGTTCTCCGCCCCAGCTGCCCGCTAGAATTACCCGGGAAGTTGTGAAAAAGAACAGTTAGGGCAGTGAACTGTTCCGCGTGGTTCTGTGGCGGGGGTGCTCGACATCAACCATCTGTCAGACCCTCCAGGAGGTACAGCACCGAGAACGGACCGTGCAGATCTCCCTGTATTTCCTCCTGATGTCTCGCTATTGATGTGTGACTTGTGACAGACGTCCCACACCGATGCAAGATGATTGGAGACAGAAGTGTGTCGGGGTGGGGGTGGCTCTATGGGGACTCTCTATACTTTCTGCCTGATTTTTCCATAAACCTAATGCCTCTCGCAACAGTGAAGTCTATTGATTTAAAGAAAAAAAAAAAAATGGTGCCAAGGCTGCACCCTGGCCTGTGTCTGAGGATCCAGGAGCCAGTGTTTAGGCAGCTCACCACATGTGGCCACTGCCCAGCCAGGGTGGCAGGGTGGGTCCTGCCCTTCTGTGAGCGGCCCCCAGGCCTTGCAGAGCTCGGCCCTGCTCCCTGGCACCCCGGGGCACGTGGCGGCCATCGAGGCAGCTGCAGGCACCGCACCCCTGGCTTCGCAGAAGGACGAGGACAGTTGCCTCTTAATTTGTGCTGAACTTCGGGGTTGCCGCAGTCCCTCCGGTCACAGGAATTCTGCACTTAACATCAGTTGCACGGAGGCCCCGCGTGTTTTCAAGGACCCCTCAGCAAATGCCCTCAGCAAATGACGTGTGCTGAAACAAACGCTGCTGCTTGTAGTTCCCTCCTTGTAGCAAAGTCTGACTGTTTCTGGTCTCTTCTCCAGTTTAATTTTTTTTTTTTTTCAACGTTTATTTATTTTTGGGACAGAGAGAGACAGAGCACGAACGGGGGAGGGGCAGAGAGAGAGGGAGACACAGAATCGGAAACAGGCTCCAGGCTCTGAGCCATCAGCCCAGAGCCCGACGCGGGGCTCGAACTCAGGGACCGCGAGATCGTGACCTGGCTGAAGTCGGACGCTTAACCGACTGCGCCACCCAGGCGCCCCTGTTTCTGGTCTCTTCTGCCACAGGAGCCAGACACAGCTTTTCAGGTGTAGGAGTGCATTGTGATTTTTGTGTTGGAGTGTTCTCAAACTTTAAGATAGAGGGTGTGTTTTCCGAAGATCGTAAAGCACGCTGACTTCAGAAGGCTCTGTCTCCTTGTTAGCAGTGGGACCTACGTGAAATCACAGGTTCTAGCTGTCCTACTGACCAGCATTTCTCGTACACTTAGGTGATGACGCCCTTCCAAACGGGTTGGACGTTACCTTTGAAGTAACCGAACTGCGGAGACTGACGGGCAGTTACAACACCATGGTTGGGAACAACGAAGGCAGTATGGTATGATGTACTTCCTCGCGGTGGAACTTTCACTTAGGAGCTTTGAAACCGTGCCTGTTCTCAAAACTGAGGGTGGGTTTAAGACTCTGTCACACACCGCCGTCTCTGCGGGCTAACGCGTGGATTCTCAGCGATCTTCCTAGAATTGATCATAGTATGTTGTAGTTTTTAACTTAATTATGCTTCCAGTTAGTTAACATGCCGTGCTACGTTAGCGTGGGCACTCGAGGTAGCGATTCAGCAGCCCCACGCGCCGGACCCCCGGTGCTCCTCACCTGCTTCACCCATCCCGACCAGAGTACGTTATAGATTGTTTGACAACAATAGTAACGTCAGTGGTTCATTAGGGACGATTTGGGGAGTGTTTGTATTAAGTTTTCTAGTTCAAATTCTCCTGATTCCCTGGCTTCGCAGTTAGCAAGTGGGGCCTGTCTGTCGTCATCAGGCGTATGTGGGGAGCACATGCACTCAGCATGTTTGTTTTTTCTTTTTTAACGTTTATTTCTGAAGGAGAGACAGAGCGTGAGCGGGGGAGGGGCAGAGAGAGAGACACACACACAGAATCTGAAGCAGGCTCCAGGCTCCGAGCCATTAGCACAGAGCCTGATGCAGGGCTCAAACCCACGAACCGTGAGATCATGGCCTGGGTTGAAGTCGGACACTTCACCGACTGAGCCACCCAGGCGCCCCCAGCAAAGGCATGTTTTGATGAGTAAAAGCAATTCCAGATGAAAGGCAAGCCCTTCAGTCTGCATTTTTGTCCTGTGTTTAGGAGGACCCCTTGGCAGAGTCCTTCTTAACAGTTGCCATTCCTCCCGTTTAAACCACCGCTGTCTTTCTGTTCCCCTTAGGTGCTTGGCCTCAAACTCCCTAATCTTCTAGGCCGTGCAGAAAAGGTGACTTTTCAGTTTTCCTACGGAACGAAAGAAACTTCGTATGGCCTGTCCTTCTTCAAACCACGGCCTGGAAACTTCGAAAGAAAGTAGGAAGCCAAATAGATCGTTGAGTACGGTGGCTTGGCTGGTTTAAGAGTTAAAGTAGAGGCCTTGGTTGCGAAAAGACACTTGACAGGATCGGCTGACGCTTCTGCCCTGTCACAGCGTGCCGTAGCTTTCCTCCTGAAGATGAACCCCAGAAGTGTATTTTTAAGTCTGTTGATTTAAATGTGTACAAGTTATAATCCCTGTTTCAGCTGTTAAAGCTCTGTCCCGTTGTCTCCTAGTTTTTCTGTAAACTTGTATAAAGTCACCGGCCAGTTCCCTTGGAGCTCACTGCGGGAGACGGACAGAGGGGTGTCGGCCGAGTACAGCGTGAGTAACCTCCCGCCCTTCCCTTTCGTGCGCTTGCGTGGGGGACCAGGCGCCTGCGTAGCTGACTGCCAAAGTCAGCAAGTGGGGGCGGGCCGGGGGCGGGCAGGGGGCGGGCAGGCCTGGCAGCAGGCTGGCTCTCGCAGCGTGCGCGTCGCGGCCGGGGTCACCCTCTGTCCTTGGCCCTCTGCTGTCGGCTGCTTTCCTGGCCGGTCGCCTTGCCACGGGCCACGCCTGGACTGCCGGGGGTCAGAGAGCGGCCCGGCTCCGTCATGGCAGCTGCGCTTCTGGCTTCCCGTAGGGCCGTGTGCTCATCCTTCCGTGGATGTGCTGAGGCCGACAGCTTCTGAGAGCCGGCAAGGCCGCTCCAGGTTACCGAGGGCCTCCCTCACTGGTTTGCCCTGAAGGGTGCTTCCAGCAGGATGTGGCGAAGCGCGGCAGATGGCATTCCTGCCGTTGGACCACTTTTTGGCTTCCTGATGACCCTGCCCTCTTTCCCTTCCTTTTTACACTCGTGCCGCCTCCTCCCCTCCTGTTCGGGCTTCGGTTAGTGAGGAAAGACGGCACGCCGTGCCGAGTAAAAGCAGTTCTCCAGGGGTGGCCTTGAGACCAGCAGCATGGCCTCGCCCATGAGCTGGTTAGAAATGCAAGGGGCGCCTGGGTGGCTCAGTCGGTTGGGCGGCCGACTTCCGCTCAGGTCACGATCTCGTGGTCCGTGAGTTCGAGCCCTGCGTCGGGCTCTGGGCTGACGGCTCAGAGCCTGGAGCCTGTTTCCGATTCTATGTCCCCCTCTCTCTCTGCCCCTCCCCCGTTCATGCTCTGTCTCTCTCTGTCCCAAAAATAAATAAACGTTAAAAAAAAAAATTAAAAAAAAAAAAAAAGAAATGCAAGTTCCTGGGCCCGCCTGCCTGCCGAACCAGCATCTTGGGGCGTGGGTGCAGGACACCTGCACGTTCTGCCCGTCTGCTCCCTGGCGGTTCTGGTCTGAGAGCCCCTGCTGGAGCCCTGCCATCATCCCCGGGGCTTGAGCGCTGCTGTGCCGCTCGGCCCTTGTCGGCACGGGGGACGCTGGCCACTCGGGCTCCTCAGCCTCGCAGACAGACCAGGGTCGGGGAAGCCCCCGGCACGGAGGCAGACCGGCGGCCACTGGCTCAGGACGCGACGTGAGCATTTGTAGCTCCGTTTTCGATTCTCCGTGTGGCCACCTGCCCTGTGTGACAGGAGTAGCCCTCAGACTCCTTCCCGCCCTGTGCAGGGTGGGGAAGGGCCCCCCCCAACCCCGGCTGACGCTGCCCTCTCCGGAGGCCACCGGCAGTATGCCAGGGACTGCAGGCTTTCTCCCCATCCTTCTCCTGTGTCCCCCTCTATCCCTTTGTTCTAAGCCTTTTCTAAATAGCAGATTCTTAGAAGTACCTCCTTTATCCACAGGAAATAGCAGAGGTGGAAGCTCTGTTGGAATAGGCCGCGGGGGAGGGGAAAAGGGAGAAGAGGGACAGAGGGCACTTGTGGCTGGCAGCCCTGGGGTTGAGAGACGAGCTCCTGGAGGCATGGCGCGCTCTTGGTGCCAACGCAGGGTGGGGCCCACTGCGGGAGACGAGAGGCACCATCTGGCCTCTGCCTCGTCCTCCTGACTGTGCACACCGAAACGTAAAATGTGTCTTCTGTGGGCAGTTGTGTTTCTCTTGGGACGAGCTGCCTTATAAGTTCTGGAAGAAATGATTTAGGCCAGCAGTACACCTGCCTCAGGCATTTTGGGGGAGCAGCGGAGTCTCGTGCGGCCCTAAGGGCAGAAACGGCAGGTGAGCGAGGCTGGCCTGTATCTTCTCTGCTTCGCCAACACCTGACGCGGGGCCTGGTGGGTGCTTGATAAGAGATCGAGTTGACGCGGGTGCCCCGCGTTCTCCCCCTGAGCGAGGCCTGAGAGGGTGCCCAGCACCTGACTCGCTCCAGGGAGTGTGAGGTGACCTGGTTTCCTCGTAAGAGTCACCTCATCGTCGCACCGAGGCCACCAGCCGGCGTTCACTGCTCACAAACAACCTGGGCGTCTCAGAGATGGGAACGCAGGTGGTCCTGACCCGGGGGCCGGAGGGTCAGGGCGAGAGGCAGGTCCCACTCGCCCCGGGTTCACTTGGCTCAGGCCTTTGGCCGCAGGAAGGACGCTCTTCACTCAGCAGCGCCTCCGTCTCCCTCTTCTCGCCGGCCGATGTGGGTCACTGCCGTCCCCCGGCCTGGCTTGGGATCCAGGGCTGGGAGGGTCGGGTGGGGCCAGGTCAAGCCATCGTAGAGCCGGAAAAGAGGCCCGTGGGTTACAGAGCTGAGTGCGGCCCTCACACAGGCGGCCCGTCTCCTCCCCGGGGCACGGTCCTGCCGCTTTGAGCAGTGTCCCCGCTTTATCCCCTCCCGCTGCCCTTCCTGCCCACTGTTCAAAATAATGCATCTTCGGTATTTAACTGGTTGGCCGTGTGACGACGCCTCCGACTGGGGACGACTCCCCATGTGTGCTTACAGTTTCCCATTTGGAAGACCAGCCACACGGTCAAGTGGGACGGCGTGTGGCGGGAGCTGGGCTGCCTCTCGAGGGCGGCGTCCTTCGCCGTGCGGAAGGAAAGCGGGCACTCGCTGAAGTCCTCTCTTTCGGTAAGGGCTCCCCTGTCCCACTGCGATTCGCAGGCGTTGGGAGGGTAGTCTCCACGACACCGGGGACCGAGGAGGGCCGTGGGTTGGGCGGCTGGTGGCACCGCCCCTGTTACCGTGGGTACCGTCAGTGGTGCCAGCAAAGGTGTGCCTGAGAGCCCGTCCTGGGGTGTAGCCGGAAGCTGGCGGAGGTCACTCAGGTCAGGGTCAAGCTCCTTGAGACGTCTGCCCCACCCTGTGGGCCCCCCCAGCTGTGAAATAGGGACGAGGTGCTGCTTTCCCAGAGGGATTTTCTGATGACGGAGTGACGTGGATAGGGCGAGGGGTGCGGCCGGGAGCCCAGTCTGAGGTTGGCGCTCAGGAAACGCTCCTTGTCGCCCGACGCGCCCGCTCACAGTGAAATGCCTGATGCGCACGCGCGTCTCTTCCAGCACGCGATGGTCATCGACTCCCGGAATTCCTCCATCATGCCCAAGAGAGGTGCTTTGCTGAAAGTTAACCAGGTACCCTTCCTTCGCAGCGTGGGACCTGCTGGCCGGTGACCCGGGAGGGGAGAGAGCCCCACACGGGAGGCACATTCTCTATACGGCGCGCCTTCCTTTAATTATGGAGATTGTTCTAGAACGGCTGGAGGGGGTGTCGGCTCTGGACCCGTTCCCCGTAGTGCCGTGTCCTGCGTCCACAGACAGAGTGGGGGTGGGGTTCTGGCCTCGGGGCTGGGGTCACTTCCTAGGCCGGGAGGAGGGTTGTGAGTGGGCTGAATGAGTCCCTTGGCACTGGTTAGACACCTCAAGGCAGAGACTCTGGATGCCGGCCGGGTGGCACCCTGGTTGTCCGCTTGGCCTTCGGGATGAGAGGACCAGCGAGAAATCAGATTTTTTCTGGGACGGGCCGAATTGTACACGATGGGCGAGTTCTGTTTTCCAAACGCTGGTTGGGCGGAACGAGCCGGGCTGCCGGTCTTTCTCGCTCACGTACGGGAGTCACTGTGCAGCTGTTCACTAAGTTTGAGGCCTCTCCGTTTCTGACAGTCCCCCGGTACCTTCTAGAACAACTGGAATCAAGCTTCTAGGAGACAGACAGAAGCAGTCTCTTGCCCGTTTAAAAGTACAAAACAACAAAATTAAAGAGCCCTCACGGTGACGTGGTGTCGAAGCCTGGGCCTAAGTCTGCCTGCTCCGTTTTGACCTGCGGATTATTCGCCCACAGGAACTGGCCGGCTACACCGGAGGGGACGTGAGCTTCATCAAAGAAGATTTCGAGCTTCAGTTGAATAAACAGCTCATATTCGATTCAGTGAGTGTCCAGCCGGAACGGCCACCTGCATTTTTGTCCCCCGCATTTGTTGTCAGGAGCTCAGGTCCGAGGTAGTGAAGGCGTGACCCAGACCACAAGCGCGGAACATTCGTGCTTGACCTTTTCAACCTAGCCAGGGTTGAGGAAACTCTGGGGAGAAGCAATCCTTCTTCTCTTTATAAGGAACCCGTCAGCCATTTTATGCGGGACCCAGGAGAGCAGCTTCCCCGTTTGTCGGCTCGGGCCGTCGTGGGAACGTGTATGGAGGACAGAGGAATGTGCCTCCTTTCCCTCCTAAGGTCACTTCCATGGAAATTCTGAGTCTTCACCTTATTTTGCTGAGTCTGCAGGGCTCTGGGCACTTCTGGGAATTTCTTTTCTAGATCTTTAATCCAGTTTGGTCTGGTTTCTCCTGACTTGCTCAGGAATGGGGAGTAAGTGACTGGATTCTGACCGAGGCACAGGAGCCCCTGACGTGTTCTCCCGTCCTCCCAGAGCCCCGGGGACTGGGGACAGCTCTCTGTGCCCTGCCCTCCCTTCCCCCGACCTGTGCTCTTTGCTACCGTAAAACTCGGGGTGAGGGGCGAGGAGCCAGCGTGAATGAAATGATACACCGGTCTGTTTCTGAAGTCCCTTATCACTGCCCCTGGCCAGGCCTGGGCTCATCACCCCTTGAATTTCCTTCCTGCCTGTCCCCTGCTGCTGCTGGTCCAGTGGCCTCGCTGTTGTCCAGTTCAGTGAGCGGCTCCGGGTCCCCTCCCCGGGCCTCGCCACAGCCCGTGACATCGTCATCACTGGGTGCCGTCGTTTCAGTGGTCTCCCTCCATTTCCTCTTGGTGGAGTCCTGTCGTGGCCTGTCACACTGCCCCTGGATTCTCGGCGAGAGGTCCTACGCAGCCACGGTCTCTAGGGCGTCTCGTCCCGCCTGGGGCTGCATCTCCGTCCTTGTGCCGTGCTCCCAGAGCTGGGCACGGTCCTCCCTCCCACCCCCGGCATCATGTGCTGCCAGGCCTTTTGACTGTGTTCCTCCTCGCAGACGCTTCAAATTCGGCGCGTCTGAAACCAGCTCTTCCCTCCCTCCCAAATCTGTGCCTGACCCGGGCTCCCGAGTCCACTGGCTCACACACCTGTCCGCCCAGCTGCCCTTGACTGCCCTGACTGCTCAGAGCCCTCGCCCTGAAGGCCACCAGGCGCCAGGTCCCGCCTCTTCTGGCCGCTCGGTGTCACTCAAATCCCATGCCGCTCTTTCCCGCCGTGGCAGGGATGTCCTTTTCTGGGCCATGTCTGCTCCCCCTTCTCCTCCACACTGCAGACGTGCTGGTCTTTCTGAAATGCAAGCCTTGGGGCACCGCCGTCCTGCGTGAAGGGGGTGCTGTTGACGGGGCACGCAGTCTCTGGTCCCGTCTCTGTCCCCTTCTCCCCGTACTTTGGCTCTGCTAAACGTACGTCCCGTCTCCCAGAAGGACGAGGATCTCTTACGTCCAGGCGCTCGTACTCTGTCTTCTGCTGGGGTCCCTCCTTTCTGCTGTCGGCTGGCCTCTCGTCCCAGCCTTGTTAACAGTTTGGCACAGGCTCACCTCCTGCAGGCCTCCTCTGACCCCCGGGCCAGGTCGGGGCTCCTGCTCGGTGCTCACAGCGCCTGTGCTTGTCTCCAGGTGTCACTCATCACCACCCCTCACCCAGCACATCTGTATCGGCTGCCCAGCCCGGCACCGTCTGGGCACCAAAAGTACCTCAGGAAGTAGAACACGGCTCCTGCCCCCTCACGTTCTAGTGAAGGGAGACCCACAAGCAGGTCCGTGTGTGTGTGTGCAATTTAGCAGGCGGCGAGTGTCCTGAGGAATGAGACGACAGAGTAAAGAGAAGTGGCCCCAAGTGGGTGCTGTCTTCTGTAAGACAGTCCGGGAAGGCATCCTGGGTGAGGCAGCAGAACCCAGGGCAGAGCAGGGGAGCCAGCCACGGGCTGTCTGGGCACGAGCTGGGTGGGGCCTGTTCCAGGATGAGCCAGGGTCTGCCGGGGCCTCACGGGGAGGAGGAGGGAGAGCGCAGGGAGGACAGAGGTTGGACCAGGTGGCAGAGGGCTTTGGGCCCCTCGGTGAAGGTGAAACTGGTTTCCTCCGGGAGGGAGGCCCAGTTTGGTGTCACCGTCAGGGTGAATGGGGCGCCCGTAGGAAGCGGGGAGCGCTGCTGGGGGCTCGAAGGGCCCGCTAGAGATCAGGACACATGGAAAGGCGCCGTCCCCTGGTGGCGTGGGGCGTGTCTCCCACCTCACTCAGCCTCGCCCCTCCTGGAATCAAAGCCCTGGAAGCCACGCCCTGCTGGGGCTTTGGGCTTGGGGTTCGCTTGGGTTCCTGGGCCTTGTTTGAAATTGGAAGTGGCAGGTTTTCAGAGTATCCACACAAGACTGTCACCAAGCCAGATGTTCCCGGCATGTAGCCCCCAGCGCAGAGCTCTGCCCCTGCTCGTGGCCAGATCTTGGTGTGGTTTCCAGCCCAGGGGGCTCGTCGCCGGGAAGGGGCGCGGAAGAAAACAGCTGTGTGTCTGTGTTTCTGCAGGTGTTTTCCGCATCTCTCTGGGGTGGGATGTTGGTGCCCATTGGCGATAAGCCCTCAAGCATTGCCGACAGGTAAGGAGTAATGAGCGAGGGGGTGTCTTGCACCTGCTTTCCTTTGGCTCTTTTCGGTTGGTTTCTTAGAAGTTCTTTTAGAGAACCTTAACCGTTTGGGAGAGGGAATATTTTAAATTTTATTTCAGTTTTTATGTTTAAGCTGACTTCAAAATATCCAACATACCTCATGCTGAATAGGTTTTGCTTTTTTGATGGGGAGGGAGTTAACTTACTTCATAGTATTAAAAATCTTATATTCCCTTCTGAGCATGAGAGAATATAGTTCACATGCATTGCAGAAACATAAAAATAGACATTTAAGGAAGTAAAAAAAAAATCCTGCTCGGTGATCAACAGAGTTAACATTTGGAATTATTTCCTTCCAGTCTGTTATTTGTGGACGTGTGCTTGTGTGTGTGTGTGTGTGTGTGTGTATGTGTGTGTGTGTGCGTGTGTGTGCGTGTGTTCACGTGCACATTATGTTGTCAACATACTATAATTTGCATACGCTTTTGTGGTCTCTCTGCTTTTAATTGTTTCACATTTTGTTTTAAAGATTTTATTTATTTATTTTTTTAATGTTTATCTTTGAGAGAGATGGAGAGACAGAGCATGAATGGGGGGAGGGCAGGGAGAGAGGGAGACGCAGAATCTGAAGCAGGCTCCAGGCTCCGAGCTGCCAGCACCTGGTTCCAACCCATGAACCATGAGATCATGACCTGAGCCGAAGTCGGACACTTAGCCGACTGAGCCACCCAGGTGCCCCTTAAAGATTTTAGTTTTGGGGCCCCTGGGTAGCCCAGTCGGTTGGGCGACCGACTTCGGCTCAGGTCATGATCTCATGGTCTGTGGGTTCCAGCCCCACGTCGAGCTCCATGCTGACAGCTCAGAGCCTGTAGCCTGCTTCCGATTCTGTGTTTCCCTCTCTCTTCTCCTACCCACCCCCCTTGTGTTCTTTCTACCAAAAATAAGCAAACGTTAAAAAAAAAAAAAAAAAGACTTTCGTTTTAAGTAATGCCTATACCCAACATGGGGCTCGAACTTACAACCCCAAGATCAAAAGTTGCATACTCCACTGACTGAGCCAAAACAGGTGCCCCTGTGTTCTCCCTGCTTTTTAAAAAGTTTTAAAGAAATTGTGGAGTAAACCATTCACCAAGTCATGAGAAATTGTTCGAAAGCTACATTTTAATTTTTCACTGTTTGCATCTAAAGAACCCTGTGAAGAATATGATTTTTTGTTTTATTTTTGAACAAAATGAAGTTTTGTTTTATTTTTGTTTTATTACTTTTTTAAATGTGTACTTATTTTTGAGAGAGAGAGAGAGGGCAGGCAGCGGAGGGGCAGAGAGCTAGACAGACACAGAATCCTAAGCAGGCTCCGGACTCTGAGCTGTCAGCACAGAGCCCGACACGGGGCTCGAACCTACGAACTATGAGATCATGACCTGACCCGAAGTCGGACAGTTAACCAACTGCACCCCCTAGGTGCCCCGAGAGTAACAATAATTCTATTTTGATCTGTTTTCTTTTAGTATTATTTTTCGCTTTCTGTAAGTTGGGATTGTACTATTGTATAATTTTTATCTTGCCTTTTAAAAACTTAATGTCACACTGAGCACATAGGAGGTGGTTTTGAAACAGAGCTGTGACGTAATGAATTCTTATAGACAGTAGATAATTTCTTTGCAACGGACAGTCCACACTGTCCCTCGTCTCTATAGAGACGGTCTATAGACCTCTATAGAGAGGTCTTTATTTGTGCCTCCTATCTCACTTATATCCCCCAGAAGTTTGAGGTGTTGGTTTAGATTTTTATGAAATGCCCCAGTACTCCTGTGCGTCTTCCCAGTCCTTCAAAGTTTTGCCATGTGACAGTGTCGCTGATAATGCAGTAGCAGACGTGAGCCTCACTCAAGTGTTTTCTGCATTTCATTGTAGCTTGTAGGTTTTCCCCTGGTGACTTTCTTGTGCCATCTGCCATTCTTTTTTTTTTTTTTTTTTTTTTTAATTTTTTATTTTAACATTTATTTATTTTTGAGACAGAGAGAGACAGGGCATGAGCAGGGGAGGGTCAGAGAGAGGGAGACACAGAATCCGAAACAGGCTCCAGGCTCTGAGCTGTCACCCCAGAGCCCGACGCAGGGCTCGAACTCACGGACCGCGAGATCATGACCTGAGCCGAGGTCGGATGCTTAACCGACTGAGCCACCCAGGCGCCCCTCGTGACATCTGCCCTTCTGCTCTAGGTTTTACCTCGGAGGACCGACCAGTGTGCGTGGGTTCAGCATGCACAGCGTGGGGCCACAGAGCGAAGGTCAGTCTCTGCTCACGGTACTGCCGCGCCGAAATTAGGGTCACGTCGCATTTTTGAAAGCGCGCGCGCCAGACCCTTGAACAAAGCGGGCCACCCCCCTCCCCCACGCAGGTGATCTGAGCATAATTTTGGACTTCCCGAAGACTCCACGACGAATGGCCTACCGGAGGCCTCACTGGTAACAGTCAGTCGTCACTTACTCTGTAGGTCGTGTGTCTCATGTACTCTATCCTCACACTAAAGGAAGCTGCAGAAAAGAGAGGGCTGTGAAGGAAATCGTGAGGAGGAGGAAACGCTTTTACAAAACTGTACCTAGCGAACATTTGTGTGTAAGTGCACTGGCACGGCCCGCAGCGTGTCGTTCAGGGGTCAGCTCTGTTCCGGTTCCCACAGCATCACACGTCTGTTTCCCCACGGCGCAATTCACACCTAACACGGCGCGTATCCCACGGCAGGCACGGGCAGGTGATTGTTGAGGGAACTGCAGAAAAATGAGAAAATCTAAGGAAAAACGCTCCGCGCCGACCCGTGGTCCCGCTCCCCAGCGATGATACGCGTGAGCGTTCGTCGTCTGAACAAGCACCCCTTCGCGCCGGTGTTCTGGTCCGTCCACCCGCTGCGTTCCAACCTGCTCCCCCCACCGCCCTCAGGAGCGCGTACGAGGAAGAGTTTTACGGGAACGAGCACCGCGTCGTTTTTAATAACCTTCGTCTTTTTTTGGTTCGTCTTACGAAACATACTGTAACTTTTCTAAATGAGTAGATTTTGTTTTTGGGAGCAGTTTGAGGTTCACAGAAAAGTTGGGCAGAAGGTACAGAGAGTTTCCACGTCCGTCCCCTCGCGTCCTCGATGGTCGGCATCTCGCGTTAGTTTTCAAGTCATCTCCGCGTCCAACGTGGGGCTTGAACTCACAACCCCGAGGTCGAGTTGCCGTCGTAAGGCAGTACTGACGCATTCTCACTAAATCCCCCGTCCGCATTCGGGCTCCCGCTGTGTGCTGTGGCGTTCCTTGGGTTCTGGCACGCAGCCACCGTTACGGCGCCCTCCAGGGTTCCACCCTCCCCCGCCCCATGCCTGACAACCCCCGAGCCGCCTCCTGCCTCCACGGTTCGGCCTTTTCCAGAGGCTCGCGTAGTTGGAATCCTACAGTACGCGCCCCTTTCACACCGGCCTCCCCGAGGTTCCTCCGGGTCTCTTACGGCGCGTTTGCTTGTGGCCTTCTACTGCCGGGCGGCGTTCCTTGCGTGTGTGCGCCGTCTCCGTTCGCGGGCAGGTTTTGTCTGGACATAAAACCACAGCCTTCGACTGACCTGGGGAAATAGCAGTTCAGGCGGTTGCTGGGTCGGAGGAGAAAAGTGTGTTGCCTTCGTACGAGATTGCCAGACCGTCTTCCAAGATGGCGGCACGGCGTTTGCACTCCCGCGAGCGGTGAGTCGGGGAGACAAAACTCTGGTCGGTTTTCACGGCCGCGCATCTCATCCTGTTGCCATACTCTCATCTGCCCAGACCACATCCCAAGCGTTGGACATTCAGGCCTTCTTTTTCCGCGCGATTAGGAAACAGTGTATCCGTGAATAAGCTGAGTTTCTGTGCTCCTGTCTAAGTTTTACTCTATGATGTGAAGTTGTAGGTGTGGAATTGCTAGGTCGAGGATTTTGAATGTTTTAAAGCTTTGCGTTGCTCTCTGGAAAGCCTGTTTCAGCCATACTTGTGCCGCAGCGTGTGAGAATTCCTGTTTTCTAGAACCCTCTCCGACATTGACACTCTATCCGAGGTATTTCCGCACGTTACTAAAAACTTGAAAAACATGATTTAAACGGATGTGTGCTATTCCGTTACAAAGTATTGGGCCCTGATTTTCCGAACTGTTCTTTTAGTATCTTTGTTGTCTCTGTTCTGTAGTGTGACAAATAATGGCTGCCCTGTGCATAAATTTTTGAACAGAGTATACATTTCTTGTCACTTGTTTTTAGAGTAGTTTGTTAGCGTGTCATTTTTTTAAAGAGAAGTAACACATCAGGGGTAGTGTTATCCTTTTCATTACAAGGAAGTATTATATAGTGACTCTAGGGGAGTTTAGGAGTTTATCATGTGCCTGAAAATTGAAACACAATCACAGTCCACATGGTTCCCAATCAGCTCGGCCCTTGGGAAGAGTCTGTGGGCAGGAACGAAAATTGTATAACTTTCAGTGAAAGTAGTTTGATATTTCATAGTCCGTATCAAGAGCCTAAAATGTGCGAGGACTGTTAATAACAGCTCCAGACTGAGAACTAGAAACCAAATGCCCGTCGACCCTAGAGTGGGCGAGCAATAGCGGTATCTTCACCCCGTGGACCACGACCCAGCGAGGAGGCTGAGTGAGCAAGAGCCCCTGGCCGAATACGCAAGAATGAGCCTCAGAGGTGTGCAAAATCAGCAACAGCAAAGCCAGGCCCAGGGGAGGCGTCAGATGGGATTCGACCCACGTAAAGTTTAGAGACAGGCTGGAGCGATCTGTGCCTCGGACGGCAGGGGAGTGGTCGGCGAGGAGAGCGGAGCCTTCTGAGGGCTGCACACGCCTGTTTCTCAGTCAGGGTGTGTTCCCCGTGGGGAAACTGACCGAGCTGTGTGCTTAGGACGTGCGTACTTTGCTGTGCGCATACTATACTGCAAGACAAGGGTTTAAACGTGCGCGCGGGTTAGTGTCCACCTGTGTCCAGAAATTAGACACCAGTATGACGGTAGACGGGAATAGATAGGTAAGTGTGGTACACAAGTGATTCTTCAGGCATTGAAATCACGTTTCCAACTATTAAGCCAGCTTTTTAAAAGCAGGACTAAACTATACGTGTATGTATGTGATGACTCACATTTCATTTTCTGAAGGACTCATCACATTTCACTGGGTGAAAGACACCAGCACGTTAGCTGATTGAGTGTTTTAATAGTAGAGATGAAAAGACAGGGGCACCCGGGTGGCTCAGTCGGTTGAGCGTCCGACTTCGGCTCAGGTCGTGATCTTGCGGTTTGTGAGTTCGAGCCCCGCGTCTGGCTCACTGCTGTCAGCTTGCCAGTCAGTGCAGAGTCTGCTTCTATCCTCTGTCCCCCCCACCTCTGCCCCTCCCCTGCTTACGTTCTCTCAAAAATAAATAAGCATTAGAAAAAAGAAATTAAAAGACATTTCCCCTTGTCTCTACTTCCCTAGACTTACCAGATCTTCTGCAATGAGTGTGTTACTTTTATGACCAGAATGAAATAGGTTGTTTAAAAGGTGGGCAGTGACTGGGAACTGGCGAACAAACACAGCTGACCTCCTGTTACTGGTCATTTTTGTTCCCTCTGGAAGGTCGGTACTAGACCAGGGACTGAGGAGATGGCTGGTTTTTGGATGAACAAGCAGGTTGTTCCTTGAGGTTGATCTTGGAGACACCACAGTTTTCTTTTTCATGATTCCGTCATTTTGTATTAAAGAGTACTGAGCAAGACGCTCTACAAATGGTGTCTTGCAACAAAGTATAAACATTCAGGGTTATTTTTGTTTTCTTGTTGCTTTAACATCATAGTCGTTTATAGTTAGAAAGGACTGGATGGGAGCATTTTTTAGAAATAATACATTTATGTCTCAGTGGATAGCCTTCAATTTTGGCAAAAGTAACCTCGGTCAAAAAGAAGCAAGCAAACCGTAGGCAGCTACGAACCGTCAGCCATGGGCCCCTGCCCTGCGCATGTGGAGCTGGGGCTGCTGCTTCCCCACACAGCGGGCCGTGGGCGTGCTGGGCCTTCTGATGACGAGCACGGACGGCCGTTTCCCGACACTGCAGACCCCGTCCTGCGTGCTGGCCCGTGTTGTGCTCTTGAACTTGTGGCAGAGGAATCCACTTCCTTTGCCGGGCGGCCGCGATCCGGTAACCTAGCAGTCGTGGAAAAGGCGATTTCCATGAGCTCTCTCGCCTTATCCCAAGTACTCTACAGATAGGATGCATTTCTCATGTCATCCTTTTCTAAACGACACTAGCATCGTTCTTCCAGTTTAAGCTTATAAAATAAACCAGGTGAGAAAGAAATGTACCAGGTGAGGCCAGCATGGAGCCCCTGGATGGCTCAGCGAGTTGAGCGTCCCGACTCCTGATTTCGGCTCGGGCCGTGGTCTCACGGTTTGTGGGATCAAGCCCCGCGTCAGGCTCTGCGCCGACAGGTGCCGGCAGGGAGGCTGCTTGGGATTCCCGCTCTCCCTCCCTCTCCCTCCCTCTCTGCCCCTCCCCCGCCCTCGAGCGCACTCACTCTCTCAAAGTAAAGAAATAAACTTTAAAAAGAGGAAAATAAAAGAAACAAAGTGAGGTGGCCAGCACGGGGACTTGGCGAGCTTGCGCAGTGTGTGGCCTGCACCCACACACACCCACACCCACACACACACACACCCCTCGCTCGTACAGCTTGTGGGGCTTCAGTGTGATTCTGCACGCGTGAGCCTTTGTTTCTTCTGCACCTGTTCCTTGACTAGGAGACTACCTGGGCGGAGAAGCGTACTGGGCCGGCGGCCTGCACCTGTACACCCCCTTGCCTTTCCGGCCAGGCCAGGGCGGCTTCGGAGAACTCTTCCGAACACACTTCTTCCTCAACGCGGGGAATCTCTGCAATCTCAACTACGGTAAGGCCTGGGGGGCTCGCAGACCGCCGCGGCACCGTGGCCTCTGGGTTAGATTTCGTCGTCTTTACGTTTAGAGACAGGCTTGCCTGACAAAAACTCCTTACGACGCCTGACGCGGTGCTCAGAATAAAACTGGTGAATGGAGCACAGGTGAAAAACCGTCATCAGATGCTGTCCTGCAAGAATCTGCTTACACATTCCCTCAGCAGACATTTCTGGAGCACCTGCTCTGTGCTGGTCATTACGGCCACAGAGCTGAGCTGGGTTTGCTTCCTCCTCACGGGGCTCGGGGCGGAGGAGACTGAGGGCCAACGCGTCCGGTCAGGGGGCCGTGAAGAGGTGTCTGGAGAGCTCCCTGGAAGACGAGGCCCTCAGACGGAGGCGTGGAGCAGGAGTGGTGCTGGTGGTCGGGTGCTGGGGAAATGCCCTTTCAGGCCAAGGGGACAGTATGTGCTGGGCCCGGAGAACTGCTTCCGGGGCAGTGAGAGGAAGTATGCTCCCAAGCCCTCTCTTGATTTCAGTCCTAGACCCACTTCATGTGTTCTCCTTGAATAGCTAGGCCACATGGCAAGGAAGAGAGCCAGGGCCTGTCTGAGGACAGCTCACGTGAGGTCACATCCTCTTTCCTCTTTCCTCTTTCCAGGGGAGGGCCCCAAGGCTCACATTCGTAAGCTGGCTGAGTGCATCCGCTGGTCCTACGGTGCCGGGATCGTCCTCCGGCTCGGCAACATCGCCCGGCTGGAACTTAATTATTGTGTCCCCATGGGCGTGCAGAAGGGGGACAGGTAAGTGCTCAGAGTTCTTCCCCGCGGTTACGTTGTTGTACCGGCTAGTAATCTTGTTTTGGTTTGCACCTGGTTAATCACTTTGTCCGTGGCCTTTAAGAGTCAAGATTTTTAGTAGAAAATTGCTGAATAGCTAGCAAAACAATGAAAATAGGGGCGCCTGGGGGCTCAGTCGGTTGGGCGTCTGACTTCGGCTCAGGTCACGATCTCGCGGTTCAGGAGTTCGAGCCCCGCGTCGGGCCGTGTGCTGACAGCTCGGAGCCTGGAGCCTGTTTCAGATTCTGTGTCTCTCTCTCTGCTGTCCCCTGCTCATGCTCGCTCTCTCTCTTTCTTTCTCTGTCTCTCAAAAATAAATAGACTTTAAAAAATTAAAAAAAAAAAAGAATGAAAAAATATTTTTCTCCATGGTGTTTTCCTCCATCCAGTGTGGAGGACAAATGTGACGTGTTCCCATCCCCCTCCTCACCCTGTTTGCACTCACTGTTACCAAATAATGAGGGCTCCTCCGTGGGTCCGGGTCTGGCTGGCGGAGTTGATGAGGCCTTATTGATCCTGCTTGTTAAAAATGATGGAATGAGGTATTTCTGGTGCGTGACTTTGCAGGCCAGGAACTCAGCACCGGAATGGACAAGGCTTTGCTCCTGGCCACAGGGGACTCGTTCTCCAGAGCCTTCTCTTGGGAGCAGAGGAACCCGCCATCTTGGCCTTTCTCCACCAGCCCCCTTACTAAGCAAGATTTGTTCAATATTACGTGGTTGCATGTGGCCTGAGGTCATTTATGGTTATACAAATCAATTCCATTTCTCGGTTTGTGTGGTATCCACTATATACGTTGTAAGAAGTCCAGAAGTATTGTCCTGGTCTGCGTTACATCAGGCTGCTTCGACAGAATGTCACAGGCGGTAGGGCTTAAACAGCAGACACTTACGTCTTGCGCTTCTGGAGGCTGGGAAGCCCAAGAGCAGGGTACTGGCCAGTTCCGTTCCCGGTGAGAGCCCTCTTCCTGGCCAGTAGACGGACGCCTTCTTTCTGTGTCCTCACATGGCAGAGCACACCAGCCCTGTGGGGCCTCTTCTTATACAGACACTAATCCCACTGTGGGGACCCCTCCTTCATGACCTCATCTAAACCCAGGTACCCCCCAAAGACCTTCCCTCCAGATACCATCTCATGGTTAGGGCTTTAACATAGGAACTTGGGGGGGGACATAAACATTCTGCCCGTAACGGTGTTTATACTGTCACTTGTCATTTTCATGTTTATACTTCAGTACCGTAGGCTGTATTTTTCTCTTCTCTGTGTTCTTTCTGCACTTACGTGGCCACCGAGTGGCGGTGCTGTCTGAGTCATAGCCCGAGTCTCAAGCGTGACGTTGGAGATTGTCCTGACTTAAGGAAAGACTACTGGCTTTCCTCCCACTGTCTTCTACTTCGACGTGGTCGGTGGTGGTGCTTTCTAGAGGGTAGCCACGTCGCCAGGTTTTGAGAAAGGACTCCTTCTCAGGGCGCCTGGGCCGCTCAGCTGGTTTGAGCGTCCCGAGTTTTGACCTCAGCTCAGGTCTCAATCTTCTGGTTCGTGAGATCGAGCCCCGCATCGGGCTCTGTGCTGACAGTACAGAGCCTGCTTGGGATTCTCTCCTCTCTTTCTGTCTCTGCCCCTCCCCCGTTCACATGCGCGTGCATGTGCTCTCAAAATAAATTACAAAACAAAACAAAACATACAAAAAGAAAGTACTAGCTGTTAGGTGCAGTTCAGGATCTGTCGTCCGGGTCCCGTATAGTTATCTGCTCCTCAGGCTCTAACAGGGAGGCTGATTCTGGCTGCAGGGCCGCCCTGGCTCCCAGTGACGTTAGCGCCCTTCCTTCCGGTGCCCCCCGCAGACAGCAGCCGCCCAGATGACTCACCTCCACCCTGTGTTTGTGCGGGAGCCCCGCTGTCCAGGCTCGGTGGTTCTGTGGCTGTGTGACCCAGGGTGAGGGACTTAGCCTCTCTGGTCTCAGTTTTCCTGCCCAGAGAATGGGCGCTGGTGACCTTGCCCGGATGAATGAATGTGCGGGAGGCACTTGGAGCAGTGCTCAGCGTGCTGTGAGTAAATGCTGGTTATCGCTCACGTTGGGCCTCGTGGACTCGCTGTGGCCCTTTGCACGCAGGAAGCAAAGCCGTGTTCCCTTCAGAGACATCTTCCCTCCGCCTACGCACTGGCCGCCCCCTGGCCGTGTCTGAGGTGCTGCAGATGGGATTTGGTTTCCCGATTTCAGAGATGATGAAATGTGAAAACGGGAATTTTTCTCCTAGAGCAAGGTTTTCACATTCGGTAACTTTGTAGCAGCTTCCATACCTTTACAGGGTCGGGTAAATGAGCCCAGTCTTACAGGCTGCTTTCTGCAAAGCCTTCTTCCCGCCACAGGTGCGAATGTGGGGCTCCCTGGCTTAACCACCAGGTGCTAACTGGGAGCACCAGCCGTGCAGGTGTCGAGGCCACGCCAACACCAGGATGAGGTCAGATGTGGAGTGTGCGCTTCTCAAAGTGGCCCTGACACTGCATCCCTGACGCGCTCTCTTGGTGTGGCTGTTGCTTGCGGACCGGCCGCGCCGAGGGAGACCCACTCTGTGTCTTCCGAGAGCCACGAGAACGTTTGCGGAGGGAAGGCGATCATTCGTATTTATTGAACGCTTACCTCGCACGAGATGCCGCGCGAAGCCCCTGGTCTTGTTATAGAAGCCTCTCGACAGCTCTGTGCGGAGGAGGGTGTTAGCCCTGCTGACAGGTGAGGACGGCCAGCCTCGGCGGGGCCAGCGGTGGGTCCGCGGCAGAAGCGGGGGCCAGAACTTGTGTCTTTTCCTCTGCACCAAAACCACGTGAGCACGGACCGCCCCCCACCCCCCCAGTCCTCTGAGAGACCAGGTGTGGTCTCATCCCCACACTGGCTTTTCTGCACCTC
The DNA here is from genome assembly GCF_018350155.1 of Leopardus geoffroyi. Classification (NCBI taxonomy): domain Eukaryota; kingdom Metazoa; phylum Chordata; class Mammalia; order Carnivora; family Felidae; genus Leopardus; species Leopardus geoffroyi. The sequence continues at coordinate 137,370,230 of NC_059341.1, forward strand.
GAGTATTTTTTTTTAATGTTTGTTTATTTTTGAGAGAGAGGGAGAGAGAGAGCGCAAGCAGGGGAGGGGCAGAGAGAGAGGGAGACAGGATCCAAAGCAGGCTCCAGCCTCTGACCTGTCAGCACAGAGCCCAACGCCGGGCTCGAACCCACGAACCGTGAGATGATGACCTGAACCGAAGTTGGACGCTTAGCCGACTGAACCACCCAGGCGCCCCTCTGCACCTCGTGTACTAATCACGGAAAGAGAAAAATTACCTCTTCTTCACTCGTCTTCTTGGAAGATCTCCTTATTCCAACTCAAATTCTGTAGTTTCTCATTTCAGAGATTATATAGCTTGTTTCCATGACACTCAGTGTGTATTAATTGTGCTAATGTTAGTGTGAATTATGTAAGTGCGTACGTTCTAACTGCTTTGTATTAGAAAGAAGTGCACGTGGGCTTTTGGCTGTAGCTACACCATCTGTGTAACCAAGTGACCATCGGCCGCCAAGAACTGACTGCTCCTCTCTCGGCCAGTTTTGAGATGGCAGGAGATGTGTGGCCTCTTGGCGGGCCCTGCCTTGTCTCACCCCGGCCTCCTCGTGACTTGGGACCAGTGCCTGGGGCTGTGGGGCCTCCTGTCCTTCAGCTCAGCTCTCCCGCTGCCGTTCAAGGCCACTGGATGTCGCTGTGCTCCCAGGATCCGTAACCCGGCTCCGGAGCCGCCCCCAGGCTTTCCTCCACTCACAGAATGTTCGCAGAGAATGCTTCCGCTCACCTTTCAGCTTTGCCTCTCTCTGAGTCGGGAAATCTGTTTCAGACACAAATCTCAAGTGTGGTTTCTTCTGGGAGGAAGAGGCATGCTGTGCATATGGTATTTAAAGACCCAAACATAAGGAAATCGCCCTCCCCACGCGGCTCTGCTCTGTGGCCCCCGATGGTGGCTCTGCTCTGTGGCCCCCGATGGTGGCTCTGCTCTGTGGCCCCTGATCGTGGCTCTGCTCTGTGGCCCCCAATCGTGGCAGTCGCAGCAGGTGCTGCAGTGTCCCCTACACAGGCTCAGCCTGGCACCCGGGGACGTGGGACCCGCTTTTACCCCACGTGTGGCTTTGTTGTGACGTTTTATCCAGCTGGGCGTTTTGTGAAGCTTGAGTGATATCGTCACAGTTTAATCTTCGTTTCTGAAGTTAGGCAGTCGCAGGACAGGGATGATGTGTGTGTGTGTGTGTGTGTGTGTGTGTGTGTGTGTGTGTGTGTGAATCACCTGTAGGTTTCCCCCCACTCATCACGCAGACTCTATAATTAGCATTTCAGGCCTTTACACAAACGGAAACGGCTTAGAAACGTTGGCTGCGTTTCATACCGGGGGGGGGGGGGGGGGGGGACTTGGTGACAGGCACACTTGTCTGAGACCTACCCGTGTTCTGTGGCTCCGGTCTCCCTGAGTGCGGCCCCCAGAGACTCGGGGATGAACATGGGGGGGTTCCTGAGACAGACGTGCACCGCGAGGAGGAGGAAGAGGAGGAAGAGGCTCCTCCCACCTGGGGAGGGTGTCCAAGGGCTTCCTGGGGGAGGTGGTTTCCGGGATGAAGCTTTCTGACACGGACAGCTGGGGACTCGCAGGGGAGGGCACTCCAGACCGCAGAGCAGCCCGAGCCCAGGTGTGCAAGCGCGAAGTGCCAGGGGCGCCAGGACTGTCCTCGTGTAGGCGCGGGAGGGAGGTTCGGGCAGCCCTTGGGCCCGGTCGCTCTAGTCTCACATCCTCTCTCTCCTTTTCACTTTGGGCGCACACGCGAGGGCTTCGAGTTGCGGCCCTCGCGTGCCTGGTTCGCCACCACCTTCCCCGTGTCTCGGCTGGCACCTGGTGTTCCCGTGTCCCTGGGGTCTGTGCCTGTCCCCCGGCGTGACCTTCATCGAGACCCCGTGGCGGCCCTCACGGTGCGGAGTTGGAGGCGGGCAGGGTGCAGGCAGGGTCGTCGTCTACGGTGGCACTGGAGGGCACGCGGCCAGGCCCGTTCGCAACCCCGGGGTGGGAAGGGGCCCTGGGGAGATTTGGAGGACCTCCTTCTGAGGTGGACACGCGACGGGAAGGTACGTGTGGCCTCTTGTAACCCTGCGACTCTGTTGTGTTCGTGGGGGGAGGTTTTCTCTGTTGCGCCGGGATGGGCTCCAAACACGGTTCGAGTGAATGAGCCTTTGCTTGTGCCCGAAAGCCGGGGCTTGACGGACTTGTAGCTTATTTTCAGGCGTCTGTCTGAGGAGTGAGTGCAGGCAGGGACGGCTTTCATGGACCCCAGGGTGTAAAATACAAAACAAATCACTTAGGTTCGAGCAGAACTAACTCATAAACGCAGCCCTGGTTGGGGCTGTAGATCTTCGCGTTTCTAAGGACATTGGTGCGGTTTACCGTAGACCACAGGGGCCCCGTCCCTTCTGGCTGGAGCACCCCTGCGAATGCAGTTGGCCCGCGAGCAGGGGTGCCGCAGGGTCCCAGCGATGGCGACGGGCCCGCCTCAAGCCTCTCATGGCTTGGGTGTCCTGTTTCCTCATTCGCAGGTTGAAGAAGAAAAACTTCCTGCTGGTTTTTATATGCCATAAACCCCGAGGTTGGGCAAGGGCACAGGTGTTATGATGATAAAAATGCCAACTTTTCCTCAGAACAGAGGAGCCACCCTCGTTGCCCATCTTCTGGGAATTGTCCGCAACTTGCGAAAACGCCGTGTCCCGCGAATGCGCTGTCAGCAGCCATTTGGGCTCAGAAAACCGTTTTTCCTCGAAGCTTCTGCTTCCTGGCGTTGACGTCCCCGGGCCAGGCCCCTCTGCCCGTGTCCAGCGGGGGTCCAGCCCCTGGGCACGGCCTCCAGGTGGGCAGTGCCGCGGGCCGGCTCGGCTGTGCCCTCCGGACCACGACCAGCCCTGCGCCAGCGTGGGGTCCGCCGCACGGGTGCCGGGTCTCCTCCCCCGGGTGTGGCCGGGCCGCGACCCTGCCTTTGCGCAGACAGGAGGCCCCGTGGCTCGGGCCCTCTGGGCTCAGGCAGCATGGCCCGCAGGTGCCCTTGTGTCTGGGCACGGGGTCCTGCTCTCCTCCTGCTGAGACTGGGGCCTCGCGCATCCTGTCGCTTATCTGAAAATGGGCCCCGCGGTCTGCCGGCTGCACGTGGAGTAAAACCCACGGAATAAAACCTGTGGAGTGTCAGCCGGTCGTCAGCATTGTCGCCAGGGCGGCTCCTTTGCCCCCGTCCTTTTCCTGGGTCAGGAGCAGGTTCTCCCTGTGGGGCTGGGACGCTGCCGCGGCCGTTGGCCCCCGGAATCCTTCTAGAGCCCGGGCGGCCCAAATCCCGCCGGCTTCCCCTCCCCCTCATTTCTCCTGCACCGTCTCCCTCCGCCAGCCTCCCCCCTCTGCCTCCTCCTGGCCTCCCCGACCCCACCGAGGGCTGTGTTTGTCCCCGCCTTCCCCAGCCACCTCTGTGGCTTCCAGGCGGGTCACCTCTCTCGTCACCGCTCTGCTCCGCATAGCCTGCCTCTCACAACTCACTGCTTGGCCGGCAGCCTTAGAAGTAAACCCAAAGCTGTTGTTTTTCCCTCAGGGGTTTTCTTATTGCAAACATTTCTCTCCTAGGTCCTTCTTTGCTTTTTGCCTCTTGGGGCAGGACTGGAGGACATGAGAGGCACGAAGGAGGGATCTGTGCCCGCTCATCTTAACCATTTGTTTGTCCTCCAAAGGCTGGCTCTTAAGCCAGCAGAGGAGGAAGCCGCAGGGCTGGGGGGTGGGGCCCCCAGGAGAGGGGCCGGTCCGCCGATGGTTCTGGAAGGCCGGGGCCCGTTTGTGGTCTCATGATGCCGGGGGCGTGAGCAGAGCAGCCACGGTGTTGACTTTCTGCCCTTTGCTTTTTTAGGATTTGCGACGGTGTGCAGTTTGGTGCCGGGATCAGGTTCCTGTAAGCTGACCACGTCCTCTAGACCCCGCAGGAGAAGCCCTGGGACTCGGTGGCAGTGAGTCACTTTCCAAGCAGACGTGTCGAGCCACTCTGCCATCCTTGTGGGAAAGCACATCAATAAATTTTAAAGACGAACACTCAGCGGCATCGTGGACGTGATTTGCTTTCCCAACCTCTGTGTCCCACGCTGGCTTTTCCCAAGGACCACGTGGAGGGGACGGGGCGTTTAAAATGGCCACGTGTTCTTCCACGGGGACCGCCCCCACGGAAGGTCCCGTCAGACAGCCTCCCGACTGCTTTCCCTCGAAGGCTCCCGGAGCCTCTGTGTCTGGTTCCCTTATACCGGAAAGTACTGGGCAGAGCCCCAGGGACGCCCGGGCTGCTGGCGGAGGGCGTGTGGGTGGGGTGCGGGCGATGCCGAGGGGGGACCCTCTGGTGGCCGCTGCAGTCACAGTTCTGGGTGTCGGAGCTCTTTAAGTGCATGTGGGTGGCGTGGAAGAATCACGTGTAACGCTAGGGACACTGAGGCAGAGGGGAAAAATGTGTTCTTTGGGGTAATAGTGTTAATAAGACAAGTCTACCAGCTCCCGGAGCTGCTCTAACGAGTTACCGCAAACACAACACGGTCACTGGAGGTCGGGATTCCTGAATGGGCCTTATGAAACCAGTGTTAGCCTGACTGCGTTCCTTCTGGAGGCTCCAGGGGAGAGTCTGCTTCCTGGCCTTCTGGCCTCCTCGGCTGATGGCCGTGTCCTGCGCTTTCAAAGCTCACCACCCAGCATCTGCCCGTGTCCCTCTGCTGCTTGCCTTCTGGTGCTTTCTCAGACCCTCGTGAGCACGCTGGGCCCCTCTGGACAGCCCGGCTGCTCTCTTCATGTAAGATCAGCCAGCTTGGGTCTGTCTGACCTGAATTCCCCCTGGCCGTGTTCTGGGACAGTCACAGGTTCCCGGGATGAGAACACAGGCATCTTTGGGGGCCCTTATTCTTCTGAACACACCTCGTATCTGTCAAAGTCACATTTCCAGGATATACATAGTTGGTCACGTGAAAAAAAAAGTGTTTTTGAAAGTTAAACCTCTCTGAATTCTCCCTGTGGAAGAAATGTCGGGGCTGGAGACAGTGCCCGGTAGCATTTTACTCTCTCTCGCAGCTGGGGCTGAGTTCCTTCACTTCCAGGCCTCCCTGTGATTTGTTTGTGTCTTTGCCCAGTGAGCTTGGCTGCGGGAGCAGCTTGGGACCACGGCCCTCGAGCCCACCAAGCACAGCGTCCCCTCCCCCCGCCCTGCCATTGCCTGTGTGGCCTACAGGGATGGTGCAGAGAAGATGTAAGAAGCCTAACAGTTGGACCGTTCTGATTAGTTGGGAACATGGGGAAATACACGTTTTCCCCTGAGTTTTATCATTTACAGTCTCCCATTTATGCCTTTGGCAAAATAAGAGGCCCTTGTTATAACACTGCCACGTTCAGACTGCAAATTAAGAACAGAAAGACCCGAGTATTTCTCTCAGACACCGTGACCTTTGAGAATCCGTCTACTACGCCAACGGAGAACTGGAAGGAGAAGTCATTTTTGAAAGGGGACGCGTCTCATCAAGCCCTGCCCGGGTCACTGGCACCGGCTCCTTCATTAAAGCACACCCACGGGGTCCAGCCGCCCCAGTGCGCTCAGGGCGCGTGCCATTTGCCAACGAGTGGCCCGGCGGCCGCTTGGCAAGCAGATGTGAAAACGGCGGCGGGTGGAAATCAGACATCCGCTTGTTCTCAGGCGGAATCGGGTGGGCAGACGAGCCACAGTTCACACCGCGCTCCCCATGGAAGACCAGAAACCAGGCGAGTTTCGTCGTGGAAAGTAGTCTCCCATCACTGCTATTTGAGGGCATCACATGTGAGGGGAAGGAAACCCGAAGAGCTAACCAATCCCTCCGGCCTCCGTGAATCTTCGCATCCTCAGTGTACTCCATTTTTCTGTAAGTCCCTGCGTGTCCGGGGCTGGAAGAGAGCTGGATGTTTGTTTCCTTAACCGCCAGCTCCAGGCTGCGGCGAGTGGGCCACAAAGGCCGCTTCTCTGTTCTGACCGGGACGCCGCCCCGTCCCGCGCCGGGCCGCTCGCTGTCGCTCGTAACGAGGAGACGAAATCAGTGAGCCCGTTCTTCCTGGGAGGCCAGCCCCTCGTGACGGCTGGCGTCCTCTGTCACCGTGGACGTGTGGTCTCTGCACCACTCGGGTGACCTTTCCACGCGGCTTCAGCAGCAGCGTGCTCACCCAGTGGTGCCCGTCACGTCTGCCGGTCCGATGACCCAGCCGGGAGCAAGTGCCACAGTTACCGGAACAGGGGACAGTCCAGTCGGCCACACCGAGACGATCTGCCCCTGGCGTTACCGGGCCACCTTCCCCCCGTGCCGGCTCCTACAGGGGCCCCCTGCCCTCCCCATACGTGCACCTCCCTAAGCTAAGCATCCTCTTTCTTTGTGGATTTCCTTTTTCTTTTTGAAGACCAGATAAACTAACCTTTGGGACCGTTAGATGTGTTCAGGCACACCGTATGGCTAAAGATCTGCAAGGGAGAGAATGCCTCAGTCTAGAGAACCAGAACCAGAGAACTGCATTTTAAGTCAAGTGTTTAAACTCCGGCATCTGCACTCAAAATTCAGATCTCTAGCTTCTCGTGAAAAACTGGGTCTGACGACGAGAAGCCTCCCTTCCGAGAGCAGCAGAGGGCTGGGGCTGGGAGGTGGTGTTCCTGTAGCCTGCGGCTGCCCCGCCGGCTTCTCCTCTGCGCTTCCTGCCTTTGGCCCGTCAGAAGGGGCAGCATGTTTGGGGAGGAGGCAAGTTTCCGGGGGAAACTGTCGGGGTGGAACAGCCCTGGGTCGGGAGCCTGGCTCTCGCCCTGTGGGCTGTTCACCGAATCCCCATCTGGCCTCCGGGCCTTGGGTTGTCTTCTGTCAAGGAGAGGATTTTGGTTTGGCACCTTTCGGCGATGGCTTGCACGGCCCTGGATGGCTGCCTGCCGCCTGTGGGTTTTCCAGGGCTTTCTGCCCCCAAAGAAACGCTGGCTGATGCATAACGCTGTTGACTGTTTCGCCTGGTTTTGAGCATTCGGTACAGGGGGTGAGGAGTCGGCACCTGGTTGGGATTCAGACCGGACGCCATCCCCCGCTCTGCCACTAGCTGGATAAGGCACTTGCGGCACGGGTTAGGACACTCCCAGAAGTCTCTGAGGCTGTCAGTTCCCGTTCCCAAATGGGAGCGTGGCCGATGATCTCCACAGTGTAACCACTTGAAGCTCGCTCCCGGCACCCAGCACGGGAGCCCCGGGAACAGTAAATAGATTCCTTTTTTTTTTTTTTTTTTTTTAATCTTTTTACTGATATAATCAGACGATTGTTAAATATAACAGCAATTCTCAAACGTTTTGGTCTCAGGACCCCTTCACATTGTCAAAAATTGCGGAGAACCCCCCAAAAGCTTTGGTTTATGTGGGTTCATGCTAATCCTTACCGTATGGGGTATGAAGACTCAGAAGTAAAAAAAAAAAAATTTTAATGTTTATTTTTGAGAGAGAGAGCAAGAGAGAGAGACAGAGCATGAGCAAGGGAAGGGCAGAGAGACAGGAAGACAAAACCGGAAGCAGGCTCCAGGCTGTGAGCTGTCAGCACAGAGCCCAGTGCGGGACTCAGACTCATGAACCACGAGATCGTGACCTGAGCCGAAGTCAGACACTCAACCGACTGAGCCACCCAGGCGCCCAAGACCCAGAAAATATGCACATCTTCCAAGTAGTGGCCCAGTCATGATCGTGTAAGATAAAAAGACCACGGTTGTTAATGCCATCACCGATTTCATCAGGAGGATCCTGAAGCTGCCCAAGTTCGTGGGGGCGGGTACAAGTTCCCCCAGAGTCCAGTTTTTGCCCGGAAGCTCACATTTTATCACTGACGGTGAATACTTGTCAGTCGCTTTCCTTGAGGCTCACTTCATTCATTTTCAAGGAAACGCCGACCAAATACCCAAGTCTGAATAACCAGTTGGTCACTCCTCCAAGCACAAACGATCGACGCTCCATGAAAAGGGTGGCTGGTTCTGTCTGAAGCCCAACCACGTAGCGTTTTCCTGGAGCAGACGTGCCTCCGTGCGCAAGCTCGCCGCGTGTCGTCACACAGAATGTTAAAGCGGCCGAGATTTAAGGGGATTGGGCATTTCTGCTTCCCTGAGGCCACCGCTCAGCGAGTCTGGCCTCCTGGCTTTGCCCGGCACGTGCGGGGGAGAGCGCGGTGACCGAGGGAGGCGAGGACTCGGGCACTGGCACTCCCACCTGCCGCACGATGCAAAGCAGGGAGTACAGATGTCATTGTAAGCCAGATCCCTAAGTAACGCCTTGGTCTTATAAAAACGGTTTTGACCTCACAGACCCCGTGAAAGTTTCAGGGGCCCGGGGACCACACGCCACCGAGAACCGCTGATCTCTCCTCATCCTCTCCCTGCCCTCAGGTTGCTCTTCTGGAGGAACCTGTGTGTGGCAGGAAGTGGATATAAAGGGCCTGGCGCACCAGAGCCCGGGTTGGGGGCGGAGTGGGTATGGGGGTGGGGGCTGGGGTACGAGGGGTGCCGGAGCGCAGTCTGCATCGGTGCACGTGGGCTCTGCCTTGGCTGGTAGATGTGATCCAGGGGACGGCGTTAGCAGGCAGAAAGTGGGGTCTCTTCTGCAGTGGTATCGCCTGGAAGTGAGGGAGAGAGAAAATACAACGGCATACACTTGGAATGAAACGGATGCGTCTTACGTTCCCACTTAGTCGCGTTTGAGACGGGAGCTGTGGGACGCCATCTCAGCACTGCTTTGCTGGGGTCAAACCGGCTGCCCTGGTTTTAAAAATGAACAAGGCTTTGCTAGAGTGGGGCTTACAGTCATCTCGGACATCTTGCCCCCGCGCCTGGGTTGTGACTTTCCACGTGGCGTTTTTGTGACGAGTGAATCACCAGATTCCTTTGCCAAATCATCAGACGCCTCGTGAGAACAAAGAACGCTCATACAGAAGGAGATGCACCATTATCTTGCTGGGAAAATAAATAGTTTTTGAAAAGAACACATTCTGTGACTTTGGACAAACTGAAAATTACAGCCTCTCCCGTTTTTTTTTTTTTTTTTTTTTTCTTTCCTCCTTTTCCTTTTCAATCAATTCATTTCTAATGGAGGAAGCATTTCCTACATTTGTCACTAGATAGATGTGCTGGTCAATTAAAATACTCTGACTTCAGACGGTGGAGATAATAGCAAGCCTGGATCCATCCATCACTGTGAAATAGAAGGTGACCTCCCCATATGGAGTGAGAGACCCAAGTACAATTGCTTCGATCTTATTATCATACCCAGAAATTACTGCTCATCTAAGTGTAATTTCCCTGAAATACGAAGCAGGCAGAGGCACTGCTAGAAATAGTAGAGCAGAATAAAGAGGCTGTGGTATGGCCTTGACGCTGAACACGGAGGGATGGAAATTGACACGCCGTCCTCACCGGGAGGAAGTGCTGAGGTCAGCAGGGTGGCGTTTCCCCAGATGTTACCGCGGCTGCTAAAGGTTTCGGCTGCTAAAGGTTTCGTAGGATTCCTCGGGCAGCTTTACCCCAGACACGTTTGCTCACCAGGCGCCAAGAGAAAGCTACCCCGGGGCGGTTTGGGGGAGGGGGGGTCCTGCCTCTCCACCGGCAGCCTCCGTGCCGCCCCCCCAGGGCCCCTGCCTGTCTGCACGCTGCCTCCTGCTGTCTCCTCCTGGCAGCGGGGAAAGGAAACAGGCCTGGGGTGGAAAAGCACGGTTTGGGAGTCAGAGCCGTCTCGAATTGTCACTCCTGCCACTCCCGTTGTTCGTCTGCTCGTTCATTCCACACACACGTGCTAGGGCTGGGCCAGGGCCAGGGGCGAGGGCCGAGGGCAGGTGCCTCCAACACAGACGGATTCGTTCTGGTTCTCGGGAAACACGCGGTCCTTATCAGGGTCTGTGTGGATGTCACCCTGTCAGAGAAAATAAGTATGTAAGTTTCCCCTTTTTCTGGGCTTGAGTGACGGAAAAAACAAAAAGCCAATCAAGCTAGATATTTACGCAGGCGACTTGGTGGCAGAGCCGAAGGCACACAAAAGGGGAAATGCATCAAGTGCCCCTGGCGCCCCCTGCCGGCCGCGGTTCCCCGGGCGCCTGAACGAGTTCCGGTTTGCTGCGGGCGCAGAAGCGCCTGTAGTGTCCCGGGCGCCCCCTGCCGGCCGCGGTGCCTGGGTGCAGGAGCAGGCTCGGGTTTGCTGCGGGCGGGGCGACCCCCGTTCCCCGGCCTGACCTTGCACGAGGCGGCCCTTCCGCGGTCGCCTCCGTTTCCCTTCCGTGAGCCTACGCTGCCACTGTCTTCTGACTAAGCCAGCAGCAAAAGGGTTAATTCTGAAGTGAATTTTAAGGAAGGTTAGGAACCATTGGTCCAAAAAGATTCTAAAAATAGATGATTGATTTCAAAAGCATCTTGGGGGGGGGCTGCATCTTGTTCATAACACATTCCCCAGCCGACCCCCTTAGGCTCTTTGAAAATTCTAGAAATCTTTATTTTGCAATAAAGGTGGGGAAAATGCAAGAGCTCTGTGAAAATCAATGATGGTATTTTTTTGAATACACTTTCCATTTTGTAGTTTTAGATTTACAGACAAATTCTGAAAATGGTGCTGAGTTCCCATATACCCCACACCCAGCTTCCAGTATTAACGTCTTACGTTAGTCTGAGTGCATTTTGTTACAATTAACAGACCAATATTCATACATTATTATTAACCAAAGTCTGTACTCGCATTTCCTGTTTCCACCCCACGTCCTGATTTGGCCCAGCGACCCGATCCAGGATCCCACATTACACTGAGTCACCCTGTCTCCTGAGGCCCCTCCTGGCTGTGACAGTTTCCCTGACGTTCCTTGTTTTTGACGACCTTGACGTTTTTGAGGAGCTCTGGGCAGGTATTTTGTAGACTGTCCCTCAATTGGACTTGGTGGTGCTTTTCTCCCAAAAACATGAGAATGTCTGTGGAGTTACGGGGTTTGGGGAGGAAGACTGCAGAGGTAAAGTCCCCTTCCCATCATGCTTCAGGGCATGTGCCACCCACACGACCCACCTTCATCACCTGGCTGAGGTGTGTCTGTCAGGCAGGTTTCATAAGAAATATTGGTTTAAAAGGAAAACTCGGGGTCCCCTGGGTGGCTCAGTTGGTTAAGCGTCAGACCCTTGGCTTTGGCTCAGGCTGTGATCTCACGGTTCGTGGATTCGAGCCCCATGTTGGGCTCCACATTGACAGCTCAGAGTCTGCTTGGGATCCTCTGTGTCCCTTTCTCTCAAAATAAATAAATAAATAACTACATAAATAAAAAGAAAACTTGGATGAAATAGGGAAGGTGTATATTTCTGGTGATTTAAGTCCCAATCCTGTCTTTTTTTTTCTTCTTTTTTTTTAATGTTTATTTTTGAGAGAGAGAGAGAGAGAGAGAGTGTAAGCAGGGGAGGGGCAGAGAGAGGGAGACACAGAATCTGAAGCAGGCTCCAGGCTCCGAGCTGTCAGCACAGAGCCTGACGAGGGGCTGGAACCCACGACCCGTGAGATCATGACCTGAGTCAAAGACAGACGCTCAACTGACCGAGCCACCCTGGCGCCCCAAAGTCCAATCCCGTCTTGATGCTCATCCCGAGATGTAAACGTTAAAATCTGGAGTTTGCATTCTTTGTTAATGGAACGGAAATGCAGAGGCAGCCTAGGAAACAAGTGGGATCGATCTGAACTGCAAACAGACCTAAGCAGGTCGGTAAACGCCGGGAATGCAAGCAGCCCTTTCACTGACGTGGCTGCAGATTTGACGGCTCCCAAAACAGGGCTGCCGGTGCCTGTGGGAGCCTGGATGGTTCTGGAAGGCCACAGCAATGGGGGCGGAGGTCAGCGGTTCCCCTGCAAGTTCTTGGCTGTTTCACGGGGAGATGAATTAATGCGCCCCTGAAACTGATAAGGTGCAACCAGACACACAGGCAAAAGGCTTGTAGAGGTGCCCGAGTTTGAAATCCAGCGAGGAGTATAAACCTCAACTGCCACCATTAGTGTCCTGGGCCCTGCTGTGGAGTCTCGACCTCCAGTCACAACAGTTCTCTCAAACGTTCCTTGTGAATATTTCCAAATGTCATCTTTCCAAGTAGTAGCAGAATTAGATCAAGCGCTTGAAAAATGTCTTTCTCTCTCCAAGGAGAATGAGTACTCTCACATTAAAATCTGCCATAGGGGTGAAGAATTTGACCCTTAAAAGGGCAAAAGGTTGCCAGGAAGTGTTCTATCATTAATAATTTTTAGCCATTTAAAAATGTAAAAATAAAAACCAGGGCGCCCGGGGGGGGGCTCAGTCGGTTATGTGTCAGATTCCGGCTCAGGTCATGATCTCGCGGTCCGTGGGTTCGGGCCCCGCGTCGGGCTCTGTGCTGAGGGCTCGGAGCCTGGAGCCTGTTTCGGGTTCTCTGTCTCCCTCTGTCTCTGCCCCTTCTCTGCTCATGTTCTGTCTCTCTCAAGATAATAAATAAACCCTAAAAAATAAAAATAAAAATGCACAAACCGTCCTGAGCTCTGGGGCCACACAAAACAACCGCAGGCCACATTTGGCCCTGGGGTGTAGCTCGCGGACCCCTGAGTGGGTGAAACTGGAGACCACAGGCCAGTGCTGGACCCGAGACGTGTGTGGGAATTCTCAGTATCAATGCCGAGTCCACATCAATGCCCTTCAGTCACGCCAACCTACCGCGTGTGTGTGCGTGTGTGATCTGTGTCCAGAACGTAAGCTGTGTAAGGAAAGCACTCAGTTGCTCCCCCGTGTGATACCACTAGACCAGAAGCACGTCCGAGGAATGGAAAGACAGACGCCCCCCGGGGGGAGTGGCCAGCCAGGTCTGCGAGGGAGTCAGGCTGACGTGACCTAGAGCAGGGTCCCCAGGGCAGGAGGGTGCCCGCCAGCCGGGCAAGGTGGGCAGAGAGCCTGGGGGGCTGTGGATGGCTTACTTGGGCGGCTGTGATTGGCGCGGGGCTGACGGGAGGCGACACTGGGCACTCGGGAGGCAAGAACGTGGGGGCCTCGGGCAGCAGGCCCGGCAGGGATGAGCCATGAAGGCAGGGAGGGCGGTGATGAGCTTGGGTTTTACCCGTTAGGAGATCTTACCTTGATCCAGCTGAGAGATGGGGGTGTGAACGCAGGCTTCCTGCGGGGGGGGGGGGGGGGCTGGGCGACAGGGACGCAGAGGAGGCCGACCTCACAGGGCTTGGGGCGCGGCCACGGGTGACGCCCCTATCCCTGCCTGGTGGCTGGGTGAATTCGCTAAGTATGGCGGGCTTCAGTGCCGTCCTCCAAATACGCCTGCTGTCCCTTGGGTACCCGTCTGCTAACTTGGGGCTGGTTGTGGCTGGACCCCACTCGAGGACGCCTCTGCACGTCACCAGGCCCCGGAGCGAGCGAGGGCCGCACCAGCAGGGCACGGGCGCCCGCCTCCTTGGTACCCACCGCTCAGCCCAGCCTGTCCTGGGTGGCGAACGAGGACCAGACTGGAGGAGGGGTGGGCTTTCGGGGAAGAATCTGCCCGAAGTTTGAGGCGTGGGAGAGTGTCTGGGCCGGAGGCGCAGACTGGAGTCGCAGCACAGGGGGGCTCTGAGGCCCGTGGGGATGAATGACAGCACCCAGGGGCGCGGCCCAGGGACAGGAGGCTTCTGGGGGCAAGACCCCGCCAGGACGGGGTGGGTAGAGGAGCCCGTACTCGGGGAGGGCAGCGTGGGCCTCCTGGAGCCTCCCTAACAAAGCACTGCACACCGGGCTCCTGAAACGACAGGCGTTGATCCTGTCCCCGCCTGGAGGCCCCAAGTCCAAACTCAAGGTGTCGGCAGGGCGGAGCTCTCTCCAAAGACTCGGAGAATCCCTCCCCTGCTGCTCTCATCTTCTGTGTCCCCAGGAGCCCTTGGTGTATCCCGGCCCCAGCGTCAACCTCCGTCTCCACGTGGGCTCTCCTGGCCGCATCGGACGAAGACCCACCCATGGCGTACCTGAACTCCATCACACCTGCCAAGACCTCATTTCCAAATAAGGTCACATTCCTGGGGACGGGACTCAGCCTATGTTTCTTGGGGAAACGGTTCAAGCCACGGCCAGCGGTCACCACGTCGTAACACGTTGCGGGGTCTGGGCCGTGGTGTCTGGACTGGCTGAGAAAGGCGTCAGGAAGGGGGAAGGGAAAGCGGCAGGTGTGTGGGGGGTGGGGGTCAGGACGGGAGAGGCCCTTGGCCTGTCCTTTGGAGCCTCGTGTGGTGACTCCACTTCCTTTCCTAAAATGAGGGGCTGGGGGCCACCTGGGTGGCTCAGCCGGTTAGGCATCCAACTCTTGATTTCAGCTCAGGTCATGATCTCACGGTTTGTGAGTTCGAGTCCCGCGTCGGGCTCTGCGCTGACAGTGTGGAGGCTGCTTGGGATCCTCTCTCTCTCTCTCTCTCTCTGCCCCTCCCTGCCTACTCGCTCTCTTTCTCTCTCAAAAATAAATAAACATTAAAAAAATAAAAACAAAACGAGGAACTGTATTGCAAAGGAGACCTTTACGTGTCGGTGCAGGGGACGTCATGATGACCTTTGTGCCCTTCTCTTGCACAGAGGACGCCTCCTCCCTGTCAGGGGTCAGCACCTCCCTGTCCCACCACCGCCTGGCTCCCCCCGGGTCTCCTGTTCACCGAAAGGGTGGGGGAGAGGGGAGATGGCCAGCACACGAGTTTTAGAAAGTAGTTATTTGAAACATGTTGTTGGCTAACACATCGTGAGTGCGGAAATCCCGGGCACAGGCCTGGTCCCTCGGTTGTCACTGTGCCGCCTTCGTGGCAGGTGGGGTGCTGTGCTTTACTTCGAGGCAGCTGACGCTTTAAAGTCGGTCTCCCTGGCCCCATAAACATCCACGTTGCTGAGAAGGCAGCTGGCGTCCCTGGAGGGCAACTTCTCACTCCAGAAGCCCAGGGGGACACTTTGGTCAAAGAGCCTCTCCACTCAAAGTGCGGTGCAGGGGTATGCAGGGCACCTGGGTTGGACGTGCGGAGTCCGGGGCGCAGCCCAGCCCCCCTCCGCCAGGACCTGCGCTTTCAGGAGACACCAGGTGACCCGCGTGTGCCTTTTAGACCCACTGGGAAGCACGGGGAGGTCCGAACCGGCAGCCTCTGCCTGGAGGCTAGAGCCCGGCTCCCCACCGCACCCCCCTTGCCCTCCACAGCAGAGCCCCCCTGAACAAGGCTGGTGACAGTGAAGCTTTGTTCCTAGTGTTTCCATGCCACGCCGTCCTCTCTTGTGTCCCTCATCACTAAGGCTGTCACTGGGGCTGAGTGCATGAGGAGCTATAAATAATTTGCATCGATGGAGAAGAGCTTTCCTGTGGGGGTGCAGACGTCCCCATAACCCCAAGTGGCCATGATAGTCTTATGCAGTCATTACCCCCAACCCACTGTCATCAATCATTTGCCTTTTATTTATTCATTCACTCATCCATAGACTCATTCATTCACTCATTCACTCATTCATTCACTCATTCATTCATTCACTCACTCATTCATTCATTCATTCATTCATACACTCATTCACTCATTCATTCACTCATTCATTCACTCATACACTCATTCATTCACTCATTTACTCATTCACTCATTCATTCACTCATTCATTCATTCACTCATTCATTCGTTCACTCATTCACTCATACACTCATTCATTCACTCATTTACTCATACACTCATTCATACACTCATTCATTCATTCATTCATTCACTCATTCATTCACTCATACACTCATTTGCTCATACACTCATTCATTCACTCATTTACTCATACACTCACTCATTCATTCATTCATTCACTCATCCAGGAGCACAGCTCTTGGTGTGTGCCAGGCCCGGATGTGGGGTACAAAGGCACAGATGATGACAGTCTGGCAGGGAGCACAGACAAATCAGCTGGGAGGATGCCCCGATGGGGTCAGCTGGGTGCTCCGGGGGGGGGGGGCTGGAGGCGACTTCACCTAAGCAAGGGCCATTCCCCCTGTGCCTGCTCTGCAGGTTAGCGGGGGGGCCTGTTTGGTGGCTTCCTCCACCACCCCAGGGTCTGTTTCTATTGCCTTCCCCACCTCCGTCCTTCCCCTCCGGGTCCTGGTCGCTGCTGCCTCGATCTTCTTCGGCTCTTTCTTTGCCAAAGGCCGGCCTTCCGGTGAACCCTTTGCTGCCCCTGACACACCCTCTTACTCTCTGTTCTTCCTTCTTTGTCAGCTGTGTTTCCTTGTCTCTCTTTCCTGCTGCCTCTCCTCTGTAGGAAGGGCCGGGTCTCGCCCGCACCCCAATGCACTGCTTTCCAGTTCATTAAAATTGCCTTTAGTTCGCGGGCTTGATTTACTTTGGGTCTTAGACACAGGGTGTAAAAAAAAAAGTTTGGGGGCACCTAGGTGGCTCTGTTGGTTAAGCATCTGACTTGGACTCAGGTCATGATCTCGAGGTTCTTGAGTTCGAGCCCCGCGTCAGGCTCTGTGCTGACAGCTCAGAGCCTGGAGCCTGCTTCGGATTCTGTGTCTCCCCCTCCCTCTGCCCCTCCCCTGCTTGCATGCTGTCTCTCCCTCTCAAAAATAAATAAACATTAACATTTTTTTAAATAAGTAGATAAAAATTAAAAAACCTGGGGTTAAAAAAATAAAAATGAGAAACATTGCGGTAACATATACATAAGATAAAATTTACTATTACAACTATTTTTGTAAGTTTATTTATTTTGAGAGAGACAGAGAGAGCATGAGCAGGGGCAGGGGGGCAGAGAGAGAGGGAGAAAAAGAGAATCCCAAGCAGGCTCCCCGATGCCAGCACAGAGCCCGATACAGAGCTCGAACCCATGAAACCTCGAAAGCGTGACCTGAGCCAAAGTCAAGAGTCAGATGCTTAACTGACTGAGCCACCGAGGTGCACCTGTTGCAACCATTGTCAAGTGCATGATTCTGTGGTATGAAGTCCATTCGGAGTGTTACGCAGCCCCCAGTACCATCGGTTTCCAGGACTCTTCGTCTTGCAAACCCGAAACTCTGTCCCCGCCAAACCCCCCATCCCCGGCAGCCCCTGGTGACCGCCATTCTACTTTTCGTCTCGATGACTGTGGCTCCTCTAGGGAATCATACAAGGTTGTCCTTCCGTGTCGGGCTCATCTCACCGAGCAAGACGTCCTCCGGGTTCATCCGTGCTGTGGCCCCGGCTCAGAATCTCAGGTGCATACACGTGGATTGACCACGTTCCGTTAGTCCGTTCGCCTGTCGACGGGCACTGGGGCCGTTTCTCCCTTCAGAGACAGGCTTTTGTGACTCATCCGCTATTCACGAAACATCTACTACGCGTGATGCTTCTAGAACAAAGATTCTCGTTTCACATCTCTTTTTCAGATTACGTGGAAACGACCGCATTCGTTGTCAAAAAATGTCTTCAGCCGCAGGTCTTCTTGGACGGACTCTGCGACACAAGGGCCCGCGTTCGGCTGCCGTGGTGCTCCTGGCGGGGGGGAAAAAAATTAAGCTCCATATTTTAACAGTTTTTGATACTAACCACTTAAATAGCACTGATGATTGAACAGTCTTTTCAAGCCTTGCAGTTTACTGATTTCCTGAAGTTTGAAATTTTGACAGTCTTGAGATAATTTGCCATACACGGCGGAGCTTCACGTTTTAACACTCCCGATTCGAGAGCATAATTGGCTCACAGCTGCTCAGCCTCTGATCTCCGTCAGTAACAGACTGTGGGAGGTGTGGCAGGTGGATAATCCCGGAACACGCTTTTCCCCCTGCGAGCTGGGAACCCGAGCGAACCACTGATCAATGACACTGTTTTCAACTGATGCTCCGGCTCCGCCTGAGGATCCGCAATCACAACCTGTTCCAATTAGCCCCGAGGCCAGTTCTCCTCACTCCGCGTGAACACCCATTTGCTACTTTTTGCACTGACAGAAAGGCAAAGTTCACGTTCGTCGTTTCCCCTTGACAGCGTATCTGGAGATTAAAAGGTGGGCTTCGGGGCGCCTGGGGGGCTCAGTCGGTTGAGCGTCTGACTTCGGCTCAGGTTGTGATCTCACGGGCTCGTGGGTTCCGGCCCCGCGTCGGGCTCTGTGCTGACGGCTCAGAACCCGGAGCCTGCTTCGGGATTCTGTGTCTCCCTCTCTCGCCCACCCTCCCATGCTCATGCTCTGTCTCTGTCTCAAAAATAAATAAAACATTAAAAATAAATAAATAAATAAATAAATAAATAAAAGGTGGGCTTCCGTAAAGGTTTATGTACATGTGTAAAATGTATGCGTGTATACACATGTACGTAAAACGTTTGCAGCGGTGGATGTGGGTTTTACAGATCGCTAATTCAGTTCCCTGGCCGTTAGAACGTAAGCTCCACCGGGCAGGTCTTTGCTTCCGCTCCGAGTGTGTCCCAAGGTCTGGGATCATGCTAGTCCGCTTAAAACCACACCACGGATGGTACATCCTCGCGAGAAAACATTCGCGAAATGTTCTCTCGGTGCAGCTGGACTCCGCTATGATTTACGTAATCACGGATGCACATTTAGGTGGTTCCTATTTTCCAAAAAGACAAGCTATGTTGCAATATACTTCCACTTTATATAATAGCACAGAAAGTTTTATAGCACGTAAGAAGTGGGATTGTTACCAACCCACTCTTGGAGGTGCTAAGTTAAAAAGGCATTTGTAACACGAGGAAAGGTTTTGTGTACTTCCTCAGAGCTCAACACAACAGGATCTGAATCCTGGTCATCTTGTAGACGATGATTTTTAGCAGTCCCACCATCGTTACCGCTGTTAGGGCTTTCTGGCAAAAAAATGTGCAGTAAGTCAAATTCAGTTTGGGTTTGGGCACGATCTGCTCCCGGATCTGGCCCGATGCCTATTTCTGTATGGCCCGTGAGCTAAGAATGGCTTTACATTTTAAACAAGGTTTTGGAAAAAAAAAGATCAAAAGAAGATCTTTTGTGACAGGTGAAAATGCTATGAAATGTAAATTTCTGTGCACATAAATAAAGTTTTATTGGAACACAGCCACGCACATTTGCTTATGTGTTGTCCACGGCTGCTTCCGGGCTGCAACAGGACAGTTGAGGAGTTGTGACAGGCTGTATGGGCTGCGAAGTTGAAAATATCCACTGTCTGCCCCCTAACAGACCCCTGCCCTATGCCACTGCCCTTCCCAGCCCCAGAGATGTCCTCATGATGGGCTGTGGTGGCCGAGTCTGCTCCCTCCAGCAGCCAGGAGGAAGTGGGTAGTGCCCTACCCTTCATCATCCTCCCCGCCACCCAAAGCATGGCTGTCATTCTCTCACTGCTCCCACGTTAAGTGGGAGGAGGAAAGCAAAGCCTTTCATTGTGTAGGCAGATGATACATATATAAGGCAAGTTAATAGTGAAAGAAATTCAGACTAAGGTGTGAACGTCTAATAGGCCTGGCCTCCGCTCTACCCACCCATATAAAAAGTACAGGCGTTTTTCAAGGGGCTTGCTCCCTAAAAGCTTGGGGGAAGTCTTTCTTGAGGGGGATGCATCATCTTTCAGGGGGCCCTACCCACTCTCCTCCGCGGAAGGAAGCAACAGCTCCGTGCCAACCTCTCGCCCTCTCCTCATCTATAAAATGCTTTCAGGAACAAAGCGCCTATGTGGTTTAGTTTGCCTACTATGCAAAATGAAAACTCAGAGGAGTTGCTAATAAGTGGAAATCCAACTTCCCTTGTTGCAAACTTTGCTGATGTTTCCAAAATCACCAAGGAACAGGCTGCTGATCACTGGTGTCAGGGATTCCTGCTTTATCCGCACGCGGTAGGGGAGAAAGCGTTACCGCGCCAGGCTTTAAATTCCAGGCGAGTGTGGTCATCTTTGCGCGCTCCCGGCGTTTCCCGCGAACGTCGCGCGGTACTCTCTTGCCAGATCCTTCCGGGAGCAAACTGATGGCATCGCACCCCCGAAAGCCGACTTTAGAGACGGTGCGGGCACCCCGTCACTGAATTAATGATTCCCTTCGCTTCTCTACACACTTGGGACTCGCCCACGACTGCTAGGAGGTTTGAAAATGAGCAACACAAGAAAATGTTTCACAGGCTCCATACGCCCTTGGACGGGTTCCCTTTCCTCTCCCAAAGAGCTAAGGGCTGGTTTGTGTTTTTGGAGAGACACTTGTTTTTAGTTCTGTGAAGAGGCAATAGAAGAAAGCGGGAAGTTCTAAAACCCTCCTTAAAAGCTTCTAGAGCCGAGCCGCGGTGCCGTGAGAGGCACGTTTTTAAGGGAACGGACCCCAAAGCAGGCAAGGTAAAGAACTCAAATTGTCCTGCCTACAGGTGTCGTTGATTTTTCCCCAAGACGTTACGGAGGGAGAACTGATATGCAGGAAAACGGGCAAACCCTCGGCATGCAGGTCTACACCCGTGTGACTACCACCCACACCACCGCACGGAACGTGCGCATGGCCAGGTGCTTCCCGGTGCCCGCATCCGGGCCAGTCCCTCTGCCCGGGCGGGGGGGGGGGGGGGACCACTGTCATCATAGCAAAGAGGCCATCTGTCCTTACACGTCAAGTGAGTGGATTCCCTCAAGGGCGTACCCTCGCCTCTCGACAGAACGTCTTTGAGAGATCTGTGCCGAAGCGTTAGGACAAATGGCACGCACTCAGGAGACATTTGTTCCCTGTCCTCAATGAAGCTCCTAAGGAACTGGCCTCTTTGGAAGCCACACTCCAAACGCACATCAAATGGTTTTCTTTCATAGGGGCAGCTGCGTGTAATCTGATTTTCGGAATTATTCTCCAAACGTAAAATGGATGTGAGTACGGGCGTGGGCTCTACGTGTGTGACGTGCTAAGAAGGGGGAGGCCGAGTTGGCGAGGACAGAACTAAGATCACGTTTCTGCTCCTTGTGAAATTCTCTTTTTAATGAAAAAACGGTACTTTCCAGGCTTCCAAGTGAGTATCGATGTTTGCTGCTCTGTACCGCGATTTGGAAAGTGGTTTTGGTTAGACTGCCCCAGCGGAAATGCTGTATAAAATCCCTAGGAGCCAGGCCAGGAGGGAAAGAGAGTTTTGGGGGGTTAGATCATTGCCCCTCCTTCGTCTAGCCCGGAAAAAAAATTACAAATTAATCCACGGCCATTAAGTCGATTCTTGATTGTTATTTGTGGCACACACACGAGACAAGCCATTACAACGAACGCAATAATTTAAAATAACCTTCAAAGCTGCATTTAATAAGAGATCATCCAATTCTCCAGCCCAAAATGTGCGAGGAAAATTGTGTGTGTGAGTGCACATGTTGTCTCTGCAGAAAAGGGAATGATTATAAACAGGACTGAGACATCATCACTTTGCACGGATTTCTTGGTAACAAGCACCACGCCTGCATTTAAAACATGATTATATTTTTGTGCAAACGATTCCTACAAAACTCCAGGAACCCTACTATCCTGTAAAGCCCAGCTCAGTTCCTCTTACAGCTAGGAATCACTTGGTTGTAGTGAGCAGTCCTGCTGGGAACAGCTGGGCCAGGCGTCTTCTAGAGAAATCTGTTCATGGTGTAATGACATTTATTTATTTCTTTTTTAAATTAACTTATTCTTTTGAATGTTTATTTTTGAGAGACAGAGCACGAGCAGGAGAGGAGCAGAGACAGAAGGGAGACACAGAATCCGAAACAGGCTCCAGGCTCCGAGCTGTCAGCACAGAGCCTGACGCGGGGCTCGAACCCACGAACCTCAGGATCATGACCTGAGCTGAAGTCGGATGCCCAACCGACTGAGCCACCCAGGCGCCCCTGTAATGACATTTTTATTTTTATTTTTTTTTTTATTTTTTTTATTTTTAAAAAAATTTTTTTTTCAACGTTTTATTTATTTTTGGGACAGAGAGAGAGAGAGACAGAGCATGAACGGGAGAGGGGCAGAGAGAGAGGGAGACACAGAATCGGAAACAGGCTCCAGGCTCTGAGCGTCAGCCCAGAGCCTGACGCGGGGCTCGAACTCACGGACCGTGAGATCATGACCTGGCTGAAGTCAGACGCTTAACCGACAGCGCCACCCAGGCGCCCCTGTAATGACATTTTTAAAAGTAGGATTCCACCTGTCTCCACAGCGTTCAAAGTAGCAGCTAACAAGCAGAAACTGTAAATTCTGTGTGTTCCCTGGGAAGCCGGACCCACTGATGAAATACTCAAAATAACTGATTATTTACTTGGGGGGGGGGGGCACAGGACTGTATCCTCTGCTCCGGGTCTCGTGGACCAGGAGCACGGCTCTGCTCCCTTTTCCTTCTCACGGCTACCTTTCCACTCGCTGGGACCTGTGATGGGTGTGCCGAGGGCAGCGGGAGGGTGGGGGTGTCCGTGGGCCCCTCAAAGCGATAGTGGACTCCTTGTGTGCACACTTCTCTAGAGTAAACCATCAGTGCTGTGCATAGGATTCTCAAAAGGGTCAGAGCCGCCCGCCCTGGATGCCAGCCTCCCTCCTGCATCCAGAGAGCGCTGTCTAGCCCTGACTCTGCCATGACCCCATTGGGATGTCAATAACCGAGTTCACAACCTTTCTGCGTTTTCCCCAGCCCGGTTAGAGACCCCCCCCCCACCATCAAAAGGGGTGTTGGAAGCCTCCGGGACCTCTGACCCTGACCCTGACCCCCAGTTATTGTCCAAATGTTGTGGTTTGCAACCCTGAGAGCTCATTCTTGTCTGGTCCCTTCCCTGTGCCACGGCCTCCGAGACTCTGGCCTGGCCCGTTTCAGTGACTTGTGAATTGCTCTCGGGCCCTGGGTTTTGCTTCCTTTCATCACTCAGCTTTCCCATTAATCCAACGTGTCCGGTCTCTGCTCAGACCCTCTCAGTGGCTCAGGGCTCCTTGAACACGGCATTGATCTGGTTCCCTCCACCACAAAGGCTCAGTCCACGCCAGGCAATGTGCCTTTGTTTCTTGTCACTTCACACCCCCAGGTGCCTGTCTTTACTCAGCATCCTCTCCCCGTCTGTCACCCCTTCTGCCTGCCTGCCGAGTTTTCTCTCCCTTTACTGAACCAAGGCAGAAGGTGATTTCACCCGCGTCCCAGGTCAGACGGCCCTTTCCGGACAAGCCTCCTCTCCCCCACCTCACGGGGTTCCTAAAGGCGTGACCTGTGAGTCCGTATTACTGCGGGTCAGCATGTGCTCTCCTGGAGGGCAAGGCTCTGTCCTTGTGGTCCGTGCATCCCCAGCGGGAGGACGGGGCTCGGTGCCCGCTCAAGAGCACAGAGTGTGCCGGGGACACGGAGCAGGCACGACGGGGACAGGGGCATGGAGAATCAGCCTCAGGCCATCCTTGCCACCCGAACTCCCCTACCCTTCCCGGCGGTCCCCCTGGGACAGCCCTGCCTCAGACTGACCCAACCCCTCAGCCCTGGCCCGGCAAGAAACAGCCTTAACTCTCTGTCCACTTCCCTCCTAAGTCACCTCGGCGCTGGAGCTGGTGCCTCAGACCCCGGTCTTACGCCTTCACCCACTGTCCCGCTGCCAGCAGCAGTCAGGCCTGTGAACCCCAATCCAATCCCGTCATCCCAGTCTGAAAACCCTCTCTCAGCCTCCAGCGCTTACAAGGTCTGCCCTGCCCTCTTCTCCCCTTCTCCCCTCCCGGGAGCCCCCATCCCGTCCCCTCTGGCCCCTCTCCTCCCTCTGCCTGAACACCGACCCCCGATTCCAGGTCAGCCCTGGAACCCTCACCCCTCGGGAAACATCCCGAGCTCCCCTAGGACCAGGGGAGGGGTTCAGAGAGCGCCTATCGGCCAGCGCGGCCCACCCCACCGCTGCCTCTTAGGAGTGGGGACAGTTCACAGGGGGTTCCCCCAGCCCCGGGCCTGGTTCCGGGCAGAAGTTCGACGAGCGAAACGCGGTTCTTTGCCGCACGTCGGCCGCGCTCCCCACCGGAGCCTGGGCACCGGCACCGGAGCCCTCGGGCGCGGGGCTCGAGCGTGTAGGACAAAAGGTCGCCGCGAGCCCCGGGGGTGCGGCCCGCGCGGCCCTCGGGAGCCGAGCCCCTTCACTTCTCGGAGGGGGGAGTACGGGCGCGCGGCGCGGGATCGGCCGAGGGCTCAAGGCGGCGACCGCAGAGCCGGGACGGCCGTGGCCTCTGCGGCAGCGCGTCGGCCCCGGGGGCGGGGGGATGGGGGCGGGGACCGAGGGGGGCGGGGGCGGGCGGCGGGGGCCGCGCCCTCCGGCCCCTCCCCGGGCGAGCGGGCGGCGGCGGCGGCGACCCGGGCGGTTCCCACTCGCGCTGCGCCCGCTGGCGGCCCCCGCGCGGCCCATGTCCTCCGCGCCGCTGCGCTCGCCCCCCCTGCGGCCCCCAGGATGAAGAAGGACGAGTCGTTCCTGGGCAAGCTCGGCGGCACGCTGGCGAGGAAGAAAAAGGCCAGGGAGGGTGAGTGCGCCGGCCGCGCAGGCGTCCCCGCGCGCCCCGCCCGGGTGGCTCCCCCCCCTCCCCTCCCCCCCACCGCCGGGTCCCCGCGTCCCCGCCCCGCCGGGCCCCGCGCACGCGTCTCCGGGCTCTGCCGGGGTCCACGCGTCCCCCGCAGGGGGTGGCTCCCCGGCCCGCGCGCTCCGGTCGCCTGACCCCGCCGGCCCGCGCGGCGCGCCGCCGTGACCTTCGGCAGAGGCCTTGACCCTCGTTCCTGCTTCCTCCCGGGCCCTTTAAACGCCAGCTGGGGGCACTTGGGCGAGCCGGGCCGCCCCCTCCCGCGGCGGGTCGCGGATGGGCGCTCGAGCGGAAGGCGGACGTGGAGCGGGAGGCGCGTTGCCCTGCGGCGCGCACGCCGGCTCGAGTCGCCCTCCACCCGGACCGCCTGCGGGCCGACCGCACGTTAGCCGTGCGCGGTCACCCTCCCTTCGCCGGGCATTTGCTGGCTCGGCCCGGGCCGGGGCGGGGGGGGGGGCCGGTGGGGGTTCGGTGCGGGAGCCGCTGCGGGGGACGCCGCCCCCGCCCTGGAGCGGGGAGGAAGGAAGGGGGCCAGAGTGTGCAGAGGCCCCGGGCCGGGGGTGGGGGCGGGGGCGGGGGCTGCGACCTAGGGCTTCGGAGCTCCCCTCCCCCTTCTGTGTGCTTCGGCAGATAATCCTAAAAAAACCACCTGCTTTCCCTTACATTTTAAAAGTTTTTGAAAAGAGTTGCCGGGGACTTCACTTCTGCCGGCCTGTGTGTGCTTCAAATGCACTGCTGTTCCCAGGGCCTGTCCGAGGACTTGCATTCCTGAATTTTCCCTTTGTCTGGCGAGGAGATTCCTCCTCTGGGACAGATTCCGGATGGGCCTGGGTGAGCTGCGCTTACAGGGAAGGGAAGAGGCAGCTGTGATAAGGCAGGTGGGGGAGGCTGGCCTCAGGCAGGTCCTGGAGGAAAAAGGACCTGAGAGTTAGGGGTGTGTCGACTGATCTCCTGAAGCCACCTGGGGCAGACTTATCCCCTAAAAAGTCTTTTGTTTTTCCAGGTTGATTGTACCCCCTGGGACACATGTACCCCAAGGATGCGTACCCACGGGGACACTAACTCCGTTAATTTCCTCGTGGGACGTGTGTATTCCCAGGGATGCCTGTGTGACACTTTTCCCTCTAGGGGATACGTTCCCTTCAGGGATTTTGGTGGAGGTGGGGGGTGCACCCTGGCATCTCCCATCAGGGAAGCTTTTACCGAATTAGATTATTCAGTTCCCGTGTCGGGGGAGGACCTTGTCACCTTTTAGTGGCTTCCCCATAGTCCTGAACAAATTGGCCACTCCTCTCTCGAGCCTTACGAGTCATACCTCCCAAGTGAGATGATATACGTGAGAGTCACCCCTCTGTGTCATTCAGTCTGCCTTGGTGATGTGTGTCCGCACCCACAGTCACGTTGCCCTCAACAAAAGTCATTTCAGGGCCTCAATTGCAGACATAAGTGACATTTCCTCTCCCAATTTGTTCAGCCTCAGAAGAGACAGCCAAGGTTCTTTTTTTTTTTTTTTTAATTTTTTTAAGCTTATTTATTTATTTTTTGAGAGAGAGTGAGCAGGAGAGGGGCAGAGAGAGAGAGAGAGAGAGAGAGAGAATCCCAAGCAGGCTCCGCACTGTCAGCACAGAGCCCGATGCGGGGCTTGAACTCACAAACTGTGAGATCACGACCTGAGCCAATATCAAGAGTTGGACGCTTAACAGATTGAGCCACCCAGGCGTCCCCAGCCAAGGTTCTTGCTTTCGTGGAACAGGGAGTCCGTTGTGATAAGTAAACAGACTAGTAGCACTAGACTAGCGTGTGATCTGAAGGAGACATGGAAAGTGCAGGCCGACAGAGAAGGGCTCAGAACAGGTCATGTTTGGGTTGAGATCAGAAGGAACCAGGGAAAGACAGCTCCCGCAGAATAGCAAGTAAGTGGAATGTTCTGGACTGCCGCAGCTTTTTAGGGGTGACATCTACGCTCCCGGAATAGGAAGAACACAGGCCTGGAGTGATGGACTGGTCCCGAGTTGCAAAGTGAGATGCTTCTCGTCTTTGCTTTCTCGGAACTAGAGTGCGTCTAGTAAATTGAGGGCCAGTCTGGTCTGATGTGAACGCACCAAGAATCCCAGTGGTCAGAGGCATCCTGTGATGAAGAGGGTGGGCAGGGATGCTTGTGGTTTGCTGTGGTTGCTTTTGCGTACGTTAGGCAGGGAGCTCTGCCTCGGTTCTCAAAGTTGGGGTGCCTGGCATACTGGGGGGGGAGGTTCCCCATACAAACCAAAGGCCCAAAACCCGAATTGAGCTCAGACGTAGGCACTGGGGCGAGAGGCTGGGCCTAGAAGGGCTTAGTGGCTTCCGACTGGTCTTCTGGGAGGTGGACCGCACGGATGCAGAGACTGGATAACGAGGTCCTGAGTAATTGAGGGTTGCCAGGACTCTAGGAGGCCAGTTGCTTGGCCGTGTGCCCTCCCGATCTCCGTGCTGTTCATGCAGTTCTCGAGCTGGGGCGGGACCTGGCCCGGACTTCGGGCCCCTGCGGGATGGCACTCATTTGCCTACCCTGGCACCATCAGGAAGAGGGTGGGTGCTTAGAGATTGTCAGGCGCTGACAGGTGTACGGTGGGTTTCATTTTCCTTTTTGTTACAAAGTCAGCGGTGATTTCAGGAGCGTGGGGGGTGGCGCAGCCCCCGTGGGGGCGGGGGTGAAGATTCTGGAGGTTAGAGATGTGGGGAGCCTGCAGGCACTGCCCACTCCCCACCAGATTGGCAGAGGTTGTAGTTGTGACAAGGCACAGAGAGACACGTTGGGGTAAACGTCCTGTCTTCTGCCAGACGAGATCATTTTAGGAAATGCGTTGTTCTGGGGTTCGGAGGAGCCGGTGCAGGAAGTGCCCATGGATGAATTAACGGCGTGATTCAGGCTGATGTTCTCCGGGAGGGAACCACATCGTGTCACGTGGTGGCCCGGTTTAGAAAACAGAACTGTGACTAACTGTGGACATCGGAAAGTGTGGGAAGGAACCCTTGAAAAACCCCAAAGCTCCCCGTAGAAGGCCCGGAGACTTTCGGGAGCAACTTATTAGAAGCTGCTTTGGGAGCGCCTGGGTGGCGCAGTCGGTTAAGCGTCCGACTTCGGCTCAGGTCACGATCTCGCGGTCCGTGAGTTCGAGCCCCGCGTCGGGCTCTGGGCTGATGGCTCAGGGCCTGGAGCCTGTTTCCGATTCTGTGTGTCTCTCTCTCTCTGCCCCTCCCCCGTTCATGCTCTGTCTCTCTCTGTCCCAAAAATAAATAAACGTTGAAAAAAAAAAAAAAGCTGCTTTGGTTTTACTGGAGCTGGGCAGAGCACGTGCAGGGGAAAGACTGCCCACGCCAGGTCCCCCTGGTGACCACGGATGAAAGACCCTAGAGGTCCAGTGGGCCACGAGGTGGGGCCAGGGACATTCCAGGGACCGCAGCTGCCTTGTTAAGTCTTTAGAGGTGAGCAGCCAGCTCTGGGGCCAGGATGGCCCTGGATGGAAGGGGCCGAATGGAAGGCCCAGACACCTGTCCCTCCTTTCTGAGGAAAGAAAGCATTTAGGAAGTTCTTATTGTCTTTTTTTTTTTTTTTTTTTTTGTAAATGTACTTTCTTTCTTTTTTTTTTTTTTAAACATTTTAATTTAATTTTGAGAGACAGAGAGAGACAGAGCATGAGCAGGGGAGGAACAGAGAGAGAAGGAGACACAGAATCTGAAACAGGCTCCAGGCTCCGAGCTGTCAGCACAGAGCCCGACGCGGGGCTCGGACCCACGGACCGTGAGATCATGACCTGAGCCGAAGTCGGACGCTTAACCGACTGAGCTACCCAGGCGCCCCCTGTAAATGTACTTCCTTAGAGCAGCCAGGTTCTCGTTCCCTGATGACTTCTATGCGGAATGTGCCGGTTGGTGACGTGTCTGTTCAGATCTTGGGCTCTTTTTTAATCGAGTTGTTTGATTTCTTACTGTCGGATGCTAAGAGCTCCTTGTGTGTTTCAGATGCACTGGAGCCTTTTGTAGATATTTTCTCCTAGTGTGGGGCTCGTCTTCTGCTTCTCTTCCTGCTGGCATTTGATGCAGAAACATCGGTCAATGAGCAAGTTACTGATGGAGACCTCCCGCAGGATCTAAATCTAAAGGGACCATGAGGTGGCTGTGACCTTGAACTGAAGGTTGAAAGTATTAAGCTTCTTAAGTAACTTCCAGGAGAAAATCTCTACACCACCCATCTTACATTTTTTTTTTTTTAATGTTTATTTTTGAGACAGAGAGAGACAGAGCATGAGCTGGGGAGGGCCAGAGAGAGAGGGAGACACAGCATCCGAGGCAGGCTCCAGGCTCTGAGCTGTCGGCACCTGGTTCGAACCCACGAACCTTGAGATCATGACCTGAGCTGAAGTTGGATGCTTAACCAACTGAGCCACCCAGGCGCCCCTCTACACCACCCATCTTAAGCCCTGTCTTTTACGGAGTGATCAGCCGTGTTGATTCTGCGTAGACCCCAGCACAACCCGCTCACACATTGCTCTATAATAAGAACACCGGGATAAAGATGCTATGTAATTTAGCCCTGCGAGGTAGGAATTTTTAACTCACTGCAAGTTCTACGCGGGGCAGGGATTTCCCCCTCGTTTTATAGCTGAGAAAACACAACCTCGCCCAGTAGCCACTTCACCATGGGTTTAGTGGTTCTGGGGGTGCCTCTGCCCCCAGGGGACGCTGGCATTGTCTGGGGACATGTTGGGTGGTCACGACTGGGGCTGGGGTGCTACTGGCATCCAGGGGATGCGGGCCAGGAATGCTGTGCACATCCTACAACACACAGGACAGACAGCTTGTGCTGTAACAGCACATAGCAGTGAATTATTGGCCCCAGATGTCCGGTCAGAGTGCCAACGTGGACGACCCGGATGTTTGTTTCTGGAGGTGTCTCGAGAACTCCAAGAGAGGGCTGAGTAGTCCCAGCTGGTGGGGAAGCAACTCCGGGCTCAGCCCCTGGAGTCGAGAACCCCCTGCAGCCCTGCCGTGAACGTGCCTGGCCTGGGGCTCAGCATCTGGGGCTCTCTGCTCAGTTTCCTGAGGGGGAGAATCCGCCTGGCCTACTTGGGCCCAGGCACCAGTCGCAGGCTCCTGGTGAGCGGGGTCCTGTTGGGGGGCAGATTCCCAGAGTGTGCAAGATGGGAGAGCGCTCCTCCCCAGAAGAAACGAACTTTCAGACTTTCCTGAAGGTTCAGAGGACGTGCAGCCAGACCCCCTCCCCCCCCAGAAGGGGGAGGGGGACATCCTCCCCTTCCAGGACAGCAGAGGGAGGAGGTGGCCCTGACTTCTAGGCCCTAAGGGCACAGGTGGAGGAGTCTTGACGGGCGCTTACCTGGCAGGCTGGGAGCTGGTGATGGGGCAGTGACGGCCACAGGCCTGTCCTCGGGAGCTGGCGATCGAGACCTTTGGGGGACACACAACCCGTTCCGGCTGGAGGAAATGGTCCCCCTGATGGCATGCAAAGGAAGGCTGGGAATTAGCCAGGAGGGGGTGGGTGTGTGGGGCTTCCCGCCAGGGGCCCTGGAGGAGACCCTGGCTCGTCCCCGGCTTTTGGGGAAATGTAGGCAGTTCACGGTGGCTGGGCTGTGGTGTGGCATGGGGGTCGCGGTCAGCCGCGATCCGTGTTACTTTAGAAGGTCTAGTGGGTGCCGGGGGTGGGAACGGCCACCGTGCACACGGGCACAGGTGGACTTCCCCCAGGCGGTGCGGTGGGTGGGGAAGAATCTGGATTCCCAGACAGTGAGGACAGAGCAGCTGCAGAAGTCGTGGCCCAGAGGCCGCTCTAAGAATGAAGACGTTTTGGGTGAAAACATCAGATGAGGCCGCGTTCTCTGCCTCGTCCCCAGCTCCCAGTGCTTGCAGGGCTGACACACCCGGGTCGCCACTGGAGTGGTAGTTTGCAGCCCATTCAAGACATTTTGCAAACTTTGAAGTGATTTCTACATGCTGTTTTATAGCAGAGCTCAACAGCCCATTGATTGACTTTTATGTTTTTATTTTTATCTTATTTTTTTATTATTCTTTTTTAATTTTTTTTTTAACGTTTATTTATTTTTGAGACAGAGAGAGACAGAGCATGAACGGGGGAGGGGCAGAGAGAGGGGGAGACACAGAATCGGAAGCAGGCTCCAGGATCCGAGCCGTCAGCCCAGAGCCCGACGCGGGGCTCGAACTCACGGATCGCGAGATCGTGACCTGAGCTGAAGTCGGACGCCCAACCGACTGGGCCACCCAGGCGCCCCTATTTTTATCTTTTAAAGTTCATTTATTTTGAGAGAGGAGAGAGAGAGAATCCCAAGCAGGCTCCGCACTGTCAGCACACAGCCCTACGTTCGGCTCAAATTCACGAACCGTGACCTCATGACCTGAGCTGAAATCAGGAGTCAGATGCTTAACTGACTGAGCCACTGGGCGTCCCTGATTTACCTTCAAAAATAAAAATGGAATGGTGTCAACATAGAGGGAAAGAATTTGTAATGAGCTTCGTGTCTTTGGCCCGGGAGATAGGACTCTTAGAATTCTTTGCGTTTCCAGGCATGCACGTGATCACTTTGCCGATCTGCAGGACCCTTTGAACATGAACTGCAGATCATGTTTTAGGTCAGTGGGACTCCTAACCTGTGAGAAGGGAATGGGACCATGGAGGCATGTAAGTAGGTGAGGACCGGGCCAGGCACATGGTGGGTTCTAGAATAGTCTACGGTATGAGGAGCCAGTGTCGGGCCCACGAGGTTCTCTGAAGAACTCCGCACCCTTTTCTCCAGACGCAAATGCCTCTTCTTTGAGCCACTTCTGTTCATGGGCGGTGCGGAGGGGCAGCTCCGGTCGGAGAGGAAATGCACTGTCTGTTCATCTGTGACTCTGTTCAGCTCTTGGATTGCGACACATTCCTTAGGGAGGTGGGGGTAGAAATCACTGGAAACCGCTGTGCTGTTTTTCCTCTCTCTGGCCCAGAGGAAGTGGCTTTCAGGGAGCTTTTGGTGTGGCTTTGTAGTTTCCTTTGATTATTATCCTGATGGCGATCTTCAAGCCCAGCATTTCTCCTTGTTTGTTTCCCCAGGTCATGGGGGTGGGGAGCGGGCCAGGGGAGGGGTTGTTTTTACAAGAGAAACACACGTAGGCATGTCAACTTGTACCAAACTGGGCTCTTTTTCTTGGTGGCCCACTAACATCTCTTGGAAACCCTTGCTTCGGTGAGAAAGGGAAACTGCCTCGGAGCCCAGAGCGGTGACTTTCATGCTCCTTACCTTTCTGTGCAGAGACGGCCTCTTTAGGAACAGCTAACTCTGGGTGGTTCTCTTAGCATCCTGGTCCTACCTCCCGGGCCCCAGAAGCATCAGTCGCCTTGGCAACCCCACACTCATCAGAGGAGCTCTGCTCTGAACGCCTGTCTTAACTCCCCAGAATTAATATTTATCACACATCCTGAACTTGCTTTTTCATCGTGCTCCCTGTCCGGTCGTCAGAATAATGAAGGGATGTTTATAAGACATGAGTGGGTACGTGCTTGCTGGGAGTGGTTTTTAAGTGCTCCGTGTGATCGATCCCCGCCCCCCCACCCCCGCTGTGGTTGGCAAAGGCCAGGTAGGTACCTTTACCCAGCCGTCTCTTGGTTTCCAAATAGCCGGTTCCGTCACATAAAAGATGTACCCTGAGGAAGCAGGTTTCCTCTCTGGCATCAGCTCTTGCTTTATGTAGGTTTCAGATGCAAAACTGCTTTACTTCCTAGGGAGTCTGTTTGCTGTTTATTATGTTAACGCAGGGGCTGAAACAACAGATTAGGAGGCTTAGGAGTGCGCTGTAAATATGTTGGCTTGGTGGCGTGAATCTGCTTGTCTGTACTAATTGCTGTTGGGGTAAAGAGCATTGTATGGAATGCGCTCAAGTCGAGAATTTTTGGCGGCTCTCGCGTCCTAGCGACCCCGCTTTCTGGTTGTCACTGAGAACAGAGTGAGCAGGTCTGGGAGGCGCGGGATCTGCTCCGCCAAGCTGGTGGGGGGATCCTTTACTTTTCTCCCGACTCGGAGTGTGGGGCCGTGGGAACCCCCTCGAGGCTCCGTGTTCCAGCTCCGGAGGGGGAGTGCAGGGGAGATAGCACTCCGCAGTTCCCAGCTGGCTCGTCTCGGCTGTTCCTCAGGAGCGCGGTGTGTGTTCCAGGGGAGGCCGAGGGCGGTGGAGGAGCCAGGTCTGGGCTTTGCACCCTTGCCGCGTGCGTCTGCTGCTTCACCCCTGAGCCTCTGTCCTGACCACGCGGGCCACGCGGAGCCCGGTGGCACTGGCCCTTGGGCCATGTGTGTGAGGATAACAGGCTGGCGGAGGTGAAGTCTTATGAGCGCCTGGGGGCGTGCCCAGGCCGTGGTCCTTGAGGACGATGTTGGCAAGTGAGGGCACTGACACGGACACCAGAGCCGCTTAGGGGCCGGGCAGGGGCGGCGTGACGGCTGCCTCTTGAGGGTGGACGCCGCTGCTTTTCTAACGACTGCTTGCTCCTGGGTTAAGGAGGGTTCTGAGGCGGCGTCTGGGCTCAGGGGGAAAGCGTGCAGGGATTGAGCAGTCAAGCCTGCCCTGTACTCGGGAGGCTCACTTCCTTAGTGACGTCATCCCCCAGACAGAAGCCCCTTCCCTCTTCTCCTCCGGGTCCCGTGTCGTTTCAACAGCTCTGGCTTCTCCTTTCTCACTGCGTTTGTTCCGTGGAGCCACTAGTTAGCTCTTGGTAACAAAGGCTTGTGAATCCTTTAAAAAATACGCGTTTGAAGGGTGCTGGTACTCGACCTTGTCTCCTGGCCCGCCGTGACCAGGAAGTGCAGTGCACGCGCCCTTGAAGGGTATGACTGCGGCGAAGTGGCAACTTCCTCGCTTTACTGAGCAGCTGGTGAAGGGAGGTCAGCCGGGACCCTGGGAAGGGCGGTCAGCTCAGGTGCGTGTCGTCCGCCTGGGTCTCCGATGGGGCTTCCTTGCCAGCTTAGAGAACTGAACAGTAGGCAAACTCTACATGGTTTTATGCTTTCGTGTTCATAGTCGAAAGTAAACGGGTTCGAGCTTAGGCATTTTGAAAGGACTGCTCTTGGTTGGGGGTCTTCGAGCCTTTGCATATTAGCCAGAATCCGGCACGAATGTGGGTTGCCCCAAGTAAGGCTGTCTTAATCTGCCTGTTTTTTTTTTTTTTAATTTAAACCTGTTTTTAAATTTTTTAAAAAATTTTTTGAGAGAGAGAGAGAGAGAGAAGAAGCGGGGGGGGGGGGGCGGGCAGAGGCAGAATCCCAAGCAGGCTCCACGCTGTCCGCGCAGAGCCCGACGCGGGGCTCAAACCCACGAACCGTGAGATCGTGACCTGAGCCGAAGTCAAGAGTTGGACACGTAACCGCCCGAGCCACCCAGGCACTCCACGCCTGTTGTTCTAAAAACTTACACGCTTTTGTACTTTCATTCGAAAAACCGTAGTTCCAAAGGATCTGGGCTTTGCTCTAATAGTAAGTTATTAGGGAGGGAACAGACGTTGCCTGACTCCTGGGGCTCGCTCAGAGCTTGCTTGAACCCAGCAGTCCAGGAAGCAGCTGCCGGTTCCATGGAACCGTGGCTGCTCTCAGTGTTTGCTCCCCTCTCCCCCCCACCCCCCCTCCCCCCACCACGGAGCCTGCCAGAACCGTGCAGGTGCTGCTTTGTGGACAGAGCACCCTCGCAGCAGGCTGGGGAGAGGGGGACGCCGTGCTGGTGCAGGTGGAATTTAAGGGAGCTCCTTCCCAAAGCCTCATTTGAAGCGTCTTTATCCCTCTCTTTTTTTTTTTTCTTATTTTGAAAATGAATACTGCCTTTCAAAGTAAGACCTGAACGCATCCATACCTGATATACACAAGCTCGATAGAAGATCATCAGGGAAGACGTGAGGGAAAACGATTAAAAGAAGAACTAAACAGGAAGAAAAGCCGGAGTGGGGTCTCCTGCAGCCGCAGCCGCAGCCACGGCCACGGCCACGGCTAAGCCTTGTTGGGCTCTTGTAACGTTCCAGGCATCACCCCGACTGTGGCTCACACAAAGCAGGGAAGTGGGTGCTATGTGCTTATTCTCATTTTGCAGATGAGCGGACGGGGGGCTGGGGGAAGCGAGGTCCCTTGCAGAGGTCATGCCCCCAGCCGGGGAGATTAAAACCCCAGCAGCCTGGCTTATAAGTGGGCCAGCCTTGCAACCTGGAGAAGTGATTCAAATGTGAATAATTTTCCCAGCTGGCTCACAGTAAAGCCGCTTTCTTCTCTGGCATTTGAGATGCACTCAGCCACGGTGGCAGGAAGGTGCTCCGGAGGAGACAAATGACATCCATTCTGTGCCGAATGGACTCACTGGCATTTACAGAAAGAAGACAGACCCCCGGCGGCTACAGTCCAGAGCCTTGCTGACTCTGTGTTTTCTGCCCTGCAATCGGCCAGCCCCCGCCCCGCCCTCCCCCTGCTCCCCCCCCGCATTCTTCCCTGGCTGGGGGCCCCTTACAAACGCTGTCCCTCTGCCCCTTCGTGTCACTGGTGCCTCCAGCAGGTTGGGCCCCTCTCTGCCCCCTTGAATGTTCCTGCCAGAGTTGCTGGCCCAGCGCCCACCTCCCTCCCCCCCTGGCCTGAATCCTAGGCCTCCTGTGTCCTCTCGGAAGATAATGATAAGAAATGACCTTCTGTCACTCACCCTGTGGTCTTTGTGTATTTGCCCAGTAAGCAGGAAGCAATCAATCCATGTGGCGGTTTAGGGCCACGCATCTTGGAGCCCAGCTTCCAGGGTTTGAACCAAATCCCGCGGCACTCTGGGGCCTCGACCTGGGGAAGGGTACTTCCCAGCCCTGAGCCTCGGGTTCCTCTTCTGCAGAGAGTACTTACCTCTAGGGTTGTTGGGGAATTAAGTGGGTTATTAAATGATGTAATTTGAACTGGGCCCAGTCAAGCCACAGAGTGGGAGAAAATACTCCTAGGTTCTGGTGCCGGTTCCCCTCCCATCACCCACTGTGGTGCCGACAGAAATTCCGATGTGGGGGTTCTTCTCCCCAGCACTGCTGAGCAGTCCTCTGACACCAGCCGGGTGTCCTGTAATTCAGCCCGATTCTGATACTCTCTCCAAGGACAGGGCTCAGCCCCACACGTCTGCCCCAGGCCTCCAGATGCCGGGCACAAGTCTGGGCCCTCACCCGTGCTTCTGACCCGTGGTGACAAATCAGAGGTTCCCATGACCCCTCCTTGGGTGCCCTCGATTTGCTGCCCCGGCTCGCAGAGCTCAGAGAAACGTTCTGCTCGCCAGATCGCTCGCTGGCTTGCATGCAAGGGTCACTCAGAAGTGACCTCCTCACACGGAGGAGATGCACGGGGCGCCGTGGGGGTGGGTGGGTGCCAGTCTCGTGCACTCGCACGCGCTCACCAGCCCGGGAGCTTTCCCAGCCCAGTCCTCTTGGGTTTCTATGGAGGCTTCATTACATAGGCACGATGGATGAAATCATTGGCCATCGGTGACTGAAGTCCCATCTGTAGCCCCAGAGGGCCGTGTCGGGGTGGGGGAGGCTGAAAGGGCCAGCTCTCTAATCTCCTGGTTGGTTCCCCCTGGCAACCAGCCCTTTCCTTGGGTGACTGTCTCTGTCATCACGTAGGAAGTTGCTAGGGTTTTAGAAGCCCTGGGCCAGGGAAGACCTTGCCGGAGGACCAAACAGATCTGTTTCTGTTTGGGAATTAACACAATTCCCCAAGCACCTAGCTGATAAAGGACTGCTGTCCATGATCTGTAAAGAACTCCTACGACTTGATAATAAAGAAAAACCGCAATAAAAGGGTAGATAAAAGGTCTGGACAGACACTCCACCAAAGATGTATGAATGGCCAATGTGCATCTGGAAAAGCATCATTAGACATCCAGGAAATGAACCAGATACAGTCCACACTCACCGGAACAGCTGAAATGGTCAGCCGAGACTTGGTGGGGATGAGGGACAAACTCTTACTTTGTGCCCTGTGGGGGGGGCAGGGGGCGGTAGGATGGTGCACTCACCTAGGAAGTTAGTTGGG
Organism: Leopardus geoffroyi; assembly: GCF_018350155.1. Classification (NCBI taxonomy): domain Eukaryota; kingdom Metazoa; phylum Chordata; class Mammalia; order Carnivora; family Felidae; genus Leopardus; species Leopardus geoffroyi. The sequence continues at coordinate 137,406,762 of NC_059341.1, forward strand.
TAGTTTCTAAATTAAAAAAAAAAAAATGTTTTTTTTTTTTTTTTTTTTACATTTATTTATTTTTGAGAGACAAAGTCAGACAGGGCGTGAGCGGGGAGGGGCAGAGAGAGAAGGAGACACAGAATGCGAAGCGGGCTCCAGGCTCCGAGCCGTCAGCACAGAGCCCAACGCGGGGCTCGAACCCGCGAACCACAAGATCGTGACCTGAGCCAAAGTCGGACGCTTAACTGACTGAGCCACCCAGGCGCCTCTCGAAAACGTTACTAATACAATATCGGGGGAAGCTGCCTGGGCCAGGCGTGTAGCAAGCCCTCCACGGGTGATAGCTGTCACTGTGACCACTGCCTCCAGACCCTACTTTGCCCATCACATAGAGAAGACGGGTGAAGAGAAGACCAGGGGACCCGCAGCGGCACGTGGGCGGAAATAATAAAACAGAATGACATCATCATGACGTGTTTGGATGGTCGCTTCCGTTTAAGAACACTTAGGAGACAGAATGTCAGCGAAGGGCCGGGAGCTCGTCAGTTGTCGTTTCTGCCTGTCGCCTGATCAGGTGCGGGCTGCAGGCGTTTGCAGCGCCGGGGCGGGAGACGCGGTGCCCCGAGAGCTGTCATCTTCAAACATCCCGCACTGCTGCTGCTTCTGAGAATGTCTGCACTTTGTTAGGGGAAGAGCGTGTTTTAGTTAAGTCTGCCTAGAAAACATATTATTAGTATAATGAGATTTTAATGATTTGAAATTTTGTTGGAGCAGCGCGCGGAATTCCAACCTTATCGTGTGCAGCTGGGCTCTGCTTTTGTTTCGTTTTTTGCTTGGGTCTCCTTGCGAGGACACGTTTCTTTTTTTTTTTTTTAATTTTTTTTTTTCAACGTTTTTATTTATTTTTTTTGGGACAGAGAGAGACAGAGCATGAACGGGGGAGGGGCAGAGAGAGAGGGAGACACAGAATCGGAAACAGGCTCCAGGCTCTGAGCCATCAGCCCAGAGCCTGACGCGGGGCTCGAACTCACGGACCGCGAGATCGTGACCTGGCTGAAGTCGGACGCTTAACCGACTGCGCCACCCAGGCGCCCCACGAGGACACGTTTCTACAGTTATTATTCAGTTTTTCTTTCTTAGAGCCCTGCTGGTAGGCTGATCCTAATTTTCTTGCTTAGAAGATCTCTTGGGGGCGGGGGGGGGGGGAGAAAAAAAATACTCTTTTTGTACACATTTAGCTGGCTTGATCACTTCCACGGTGTGAGTGTTGTCACTGAAGGAGAGGTAGGCTTGTTTGAGATTTACGTGGAGGCTCTGCTGATTGTTCAGAATTGCCACGAGGCGGAAACGGCCCCGGATGCCCTTCAGCAGATGGGTGGATGAACACGATATGGTCTAGCCAGACAAGGGAATACTATTCGGCAGTAAAAGGGAGTGAAGTACCAATGCGTTCCGCAACTTGGGGACGGGATACTCAGCGACGGAAGCCAGACCAAAGGCCACAGGTGGTGTGGGGCCGTAGTTACGAAATGTACGGAACGGGCAAATCCACGGGATGGGGTAGGAGATTCGTGTTTGCGACAGGCTTGGGAGGACGGGGAGTTCCTGGCAGTGTGGGTACAGGGTTTCTTTCTGGGGTGATGAGAACGTTCCGGACCCGACTGTGGTGACGGCCGCAGAAGGGGTGAATATCCTCAAACCCACCGAATCGCGCACTTGACACGGGTGAATTGCACGGAGTGTGAATTCTTTGTCAGCAAAGCAGTTAGGAAAACAGCGCTTGGGCTGAGAGCGGAAGCCTGAGCTTGTCAGTTTCTCTCCCGCCGTAAGCCCGTGTCTTTGCGTTTCCAAGGTGGGCTCTTTAACCTTGGGGTGAGGATGGGCGGTCCGGTCGGCCGTGGCTTGGTGGAGTCTTCCTCCTCATTGTCCTGTCCCCGGTCCCTGCCTGTTTTGGTGGCAGCCGTCCCCCACCGAGGGGCTGCTGCTTGCTCAGATGGTCTCATCCGATCACCGCTGCGATGCGTTGAGGCGGGTCTGATGCTGTCCTCGTTGGGGAAGAGAGAATGGGGACCCCCAGCGTTTGTGTGTGCAGTTTTGCTGACCTTGTGTGCTTCGGGAGGGAGACTTTGATGAGGTTCCTGTGGGGCTGACAAATGGTCAGAAGGTCTGAGCTGGGACAGGTGTCTGTGAAACTTTAATTTGACCTTGCCCCCCCCCCCCCCCCCCCCCCCCCCCCCGGTAAGAAAGGCATTTTACGCAGAAGCACCAGTTGAAACCTACATTTATTCATAGCCACAGACTCCTGTCTTCCTGTCAGTGAAACACATTGGCCTTTTCTATTCGATTCTGTTTCATTTCATTAAAGAAACGTGCTGGTCACACTGAGCTGATTGACGACCCACTGGGTCAAGATGATGGTTTCAGTATGTTGCTCTGAGAGATGTAAGGAGGGAAATGAGTCAGTGGATGTTATGGGGCCCAAGGAATTTAACCTTTATTTATTTTTGAGAGAGAGAGAGAGAGAGAGAGAGAGAGAGAGAGAGAGAGCACGCGCACAACAGCAGGGGAGGGGCAGAGAGAGAGGGAGACACGGGATCCAGAGCAGGCTCCAGGCTCCGAGCTGTCGGCACAGAGCCCGATGCGGGGCTTGAACTCATGAACCGTGAGATCATGACCTGAACCAAAGTCAGACGCTCAACTGACTGAGCCCCTCAGGCACCCCAAGGGGCCCAAGGCATTTGAGGACTATTATTGTTGGGCCTGGTGTCGATGCTCAGGCCTGGCTTCTCAAACTTTCAGTTGTTCCCTGTCATTCGTTATCCTTTGGCCTCCCAGGCAGGTGGTCACTCCTCTATGCCTTTGAGCCCCCCTGAGACCAGGGGCGGGCTGGGGGTGCAGTGGCCCTGCCCTGATGCTGGCCCAGCGCTCACGGTGCTGATGGGCTGGCAAGACCCTGTCTGGGGGCCCCCCTCGCTCTTGCTGTCCACTCTTTATTCCCCACGATCTTGGCCCCCTTGCTCAAAGTCAGTTGACCATCCGTGTGTGGGTTTATTCCTGGGCTGTCCCTGCCATTTCATTGGCCGGTACGTCTGTCCTATGCCAGTCCCACACTGACCTGGTTACTGCGGCGTCGCGGTAAATTTCTTCCCCTCTGTCCTTCGTTTTCGACATTGTCTTGGCGAGCTGCAGTCCCTGAAGATTCCCCATGAATTTGGGGACGGGTTTTCCTATTTCTGTAGAAGTCGCCACGGGGATTTTGTAGGGATTGCATAGAAGCTGAAGATCGCTTGGGGTAGTATCGTCGTCGTAACGACGTTAAGCCTTCTCATCCCCGAACGAGGATGTCTATCCATTTATTTAGGTTTTCTTTAAGCTGCCTTAGCAGGTGTTTTGCGGCTCTCGCCGTACAGGGCTTTTTGCCTCCTTGGTTAGGCTTATCCCCGGGAGGTTTATCCCTTTGGATGCCGCGTACGTGGAAGATTTCCATGCCCGGGATTAACCGAGTGTCTCGGCTTCAGCCCTGGTTCCTGGCCGGCAGGGACCCTCTGAGTGGCCCACGTGCTGGTTCTGGCCCCTCCGTCTTGCTCGTGTCTCACTCTGAACCCAGAGGGGAGGTCGAGGCCCTGCCGATGGGGCTGGGAGGGGGCTGGCTGCAGGGGGGATGAGCTCCTGGCCCCGGAGGTGGCATAAGCCGGCGGCTCCCAGGTAGCCACCTGGCAGGTCTGATAGAGGCCAGGCCCAGGCACAGGGGCCGGTGCATTTGACCGTCATTGAGCTGCATCGCAGCCTGTCTCGGTCACATGTTATCTCCCTATGCAGCCCCCCTTGGACTCACCCGATTAACGGAGGTGCAGAGGGGCGTTCGTTGCTCTGATAGCGTGAGCCGGGGTGTCGTGTTAACCACAGAAGGTGCTGCAGAAGCCTCGGTGACATCACGGGGGTTTGTCCCGGTTCGTTGTGGGCAGTGTGGAGGGTGCGGCGGGGGCTTGGAGGATGAGGTCAGAGTCTGCCGACTGGAGCCTCAGGGCCCTTATCAGTGAGGCTGGGAACGGCAGCCTGATGATCTCTGATGGCTTTGACGATTAAGCGAAGTCACGCACGCGGAGGTTGAGCACAGAGCCCAGCTGCAGGGAGGCCCGGGGCCCCAGTGTCCTGTCTTCCTCCTCAGCTGGGAGCACACCCGCAGCGCTGCATGCTTTTCGCGCCTCCGTCCTCACAGCAGGGCGCTGTTGGGACCCATTTCGCAGATGAGGAACATCAAGGAGGGAGACGAGAGTTTGAACGCTCTGGCCTGGGGCCCGGCGCCTTGGACTTGGGGAGCTGGGAGCCACACCGAGCCTGTGCCCCCGGCCACCGGGCTGTACCCCGCCTTGTTGCCCTGCTTGCATCGCCGTCACCCTCCGCCTCGGTTTCCTCGTCTGTATAATGGGCACGAGGAAGGCCTTCCTAAAAGACTCGTGGGGAGGTTTCCTTCCAGACGATGCCTGGGACCCACGGCGGAAGTGCAGGGACGTATTCAGGGGCCCTCAAAGCCACCCCAGGACACGGGGATAAAGACATTTGCGGGAGTAGAGCCTTGAGACCTGTGTTCCTCCAGCTGCCTTCATTCACTCGCTCACTGGCTTCTTTGTTCCTTCAGAAGGCGTCGCTGGGGTGGGCATTGGGGGTAGAGCCTGGCCCTTGGCCAGCGAAAAGGCATGCCTTTCTGCAGAACAGGCGGGGGCAGATGAGACCCTCCAGGCCTGCCCCGGGGAGGAGGGACCTTAAGGCATGTGGTGGGGGCCAGCCCTGCCCGGGGGCCGGGAGGGCTCCCCTTAGAGGTGGCTTTTGAGCTCATGCTGGAGGGTGAGCGGGTTTAGCACGTGGGGTGTGTACAGCCATAGGGAACAGCCTTCGGGAAGCTGAGGGGGTGAGTCGCATCCCCCGCCATTCCTGTGCTGTGAACCCAGCGCCCCAGCCCCCAGTACCTCCGAGAGCGACCTTATCTAGAGGGAGGGTCTTTGGGGCGGTCCCTGATCCGATGTGCATAGTGTCCTTATAAAAAGGGGGAAATCAGGACATAGGCACAATACCTTGATCCTGGGCATCCAGCCTCCAGAGTGGGGACAGAGTAGGGAGAGCGTAAGGTCCTATGTTTACAGCCCCGGGGCTGTGGCCCTTAGTGACTGCCGCCCCAGGACACAAATAACAGCCTGTGTGGCTGGAATGCAGGGGACAGTGGGCAGGAGTGTGTAAGGTGCGGCGGGGGGCCATGCAGAGGCTGGCTCAGGCCCCTGTCTGGTCGTGACCACCAGTGACACAGGTGACACTGTCCTTTCAGGTGAAGGATCAACGTCAGGGCTGGCCACAGCCACAGGGAGACCTGGCTCCTTTGTCCGCTGCCTCTTTCAAGGTGGTTTATTTAAAACAATTTTTTTTTTTTTTTTTTTTGTTTAATGCTTATTTATTTTTGAGAGAAACGACACGAGCAGGGGAGGGGCAGAGAGAGAGGGAGACACAGAATCCGAAGCAGGCTCCAGGCTCTGAGCTGTCTGCACACAGCTGGACGCGGGGCTCGAACTCACAAACCGTGAGATCACGACCTGAGCCGAAGTCGGATGCTTAACCGACTGAGCCACCCAGGTGCCCCTAAGTGTGCTTATTTTTAAGAGGGGCCCTGGCAGAGGAGACCCACTATCCAGCTGGGCAGGAGGGAGACAGAGCTGTTAATTTGGGGGAGGGGGCATTCAGTCCTGGGGGGGGGTCACAGTTTGGGGCAGAGTGTGGCCCTGGTCAGGGACATCTGTCTCTCATTGGCACTCGGATCCCTTCCTGCCCCAGAGAAGTTGCCAAAAACCCATCAACAATAAACAACAATCCCTCCCCTCCCCCAGGATAAAGACCAGGGCCCCAGGGGGCCTTGCACTTGAATGAGGTGAGCTTAAACAGAATCCTCATCCCTGCTTCCGTGTGGAGAGAAGGTCCCCCCTCGCTCGCGGGGCCGCAGGATTGTTCAGGTGGTCAGTGACAGAGATCCGGCTTGCAGTATTTCGGGCAGGAAGGTTTGTCTTACGTACGCAAGCCTAGAAAGGCAGAGGAGTGGCCTCAAAGAGCCTGACTCAGGGATGGGGGCCCCGCCGTGACCCTGCCCTGCATGTGTGGCTCACGTGCCTACGGCATCGCAGGGGTGGGGGTGGAGGGCCCTGCCTCCCCTCCCCCTCCCCCGGGCCACCAGGTCGGCCCCTGGTGTCCTATCCCGAGGCCTGATCACCCGTGCACTCCCACCCCCTGGTGTCCTATCCCGAGGCCGGGTCACCCATGCACCCTCCTGTGTCGAGCTGTGCTGACATCGGCCCCACCACCGAGATCTTGTGGCCACGTGGCCCTGGGAGCTGGCTGCAGGCCCGGGTCCCTGGCCTCCCGGCTGTGCTCAGGGCTGGGCCACCTTCCCAGAGAAGTGAAATGTAAGCAGAGTCTCCTTGTCAGGAAACGGAGGCCCCGAGAGGGGGTGGGAAGCCGGGTCTCTTGCCGAGCGGCCTTCTCCCCGAAGCCGGCAGGCTTCTGTGTGTCGCTGTCAGAACGGACGACCCCGTCCACGAGCCAGGGCGCTCTTTTCCTCCCCCCTTTGCCCATCGAGCCACCGGACGAGGGCCTTAGCTCCCCTCCTCGGGGTGAGCTGCAGCCCGATGGATCTGGGGGTGGTTCCGCCCCTCTGCGCCGGTGCGCGAACTGGAGTCCAGCGGGAGCAGGGGACTCACGCAGTGCCACTGGCGCTCCGAGCCCCGTTAGGTTTCTCCGAGGCATCGTCCCCACGGCTGCCCAGGCCCCACTGATTGGTTTTGATTTTCCTCTGTGTTGGAGCCATCCGGTTTGAAGCACGACTTCTGAGCGCCTTGCGAGAGCTCTAGGGGCTGCGGTAGCCCAGGAGGTGCCAGCCAGAAATCCAGCTTGAATTGGTACCTCGTTGCTCTGAAAGGCGGGGGCCCCCTGTCTGCCCAGGACGTGGGCTCAGCCACCCGGAACGTGACGCGAGTGCATTTTGGGGCACCGGCCGCGCAGGCCTCGGCCTCTGCGCGTCCCTGGCAGGGGTGGGCTCGCTGCGCCCACCGTGAGCGAGCCCCGCACCTGCTCCGTACTGTGGGCAGGCAGCACCTGGGGTGCCTGTGCGGGGCTCACCCAGGTCCCTCCCTCCACCGCTCAGCACCCCCCCCCCCCCCCCGCCCAGCAGGGTCTGCAAACCTCCGCTTGCAGAGAGACAGATGGGAGGTTCTCTAGCCTTCGTGGCAACTCCTCCACTCTGCCCTTGCAGCCAGAGAAGATCGTAAACGGGTGGGCGTGGCCGGGTTCCAATAAAGCTTTATTTACAAAAAGCAGACCAGAGGCCAGATTTGGCCCCCCAGGGGTTCACTGCCCCCCAGTCTGTGGCATAGACTCCATGCTCTAGATCCGAGGTGTGTATTCTTTCTGTCTTCTTAAACTGTTATTGGAAAAGAAATGCCAATGGCCCAATCCCCCCGGGCACCTTCCGCACCTGTCAAGACTCTATATGCTACAGACTGGTAGGAAGGCACAGGACCTAGGTCACTTTGTCCCCTCTTAGCTCGGTGACCTTGACATGGGCCCAGCCTCGTCCCGTTGTCTGAACAAGGGCTTTGATGGCAACAGCTCTCTTACCAACGCCAGGATTGTTCCAAGAATTAAATGAGTTACGGGGCGCCTAGGTGGCTCAGTCGGGTGAGCGTCCGACTTCGGCTCAGGTCATGATCTCACGGTGCGTGGGTTCGAGCCCCGCGTCGGGCTCTGTGCGGACAGCTCAGAGCCTGGAACCTGCTTCGGGTTCTGTGTCTGTCTCCCTCTCTCTCTGCCCCTCCCCCCTCCCCTGCTCCTGCTCTGTCTCTCTCTCTCTCTGTCCAAAAATGAATACAAGTTAAAAACTCACAAAGAATTAAATGTGTCGACATGTGGGAGAAGGCCCCGTAAGCTGTGACGTGTCACCTGAGTGTGCCCACATTTGTCACCGGGTGCAGAGAAGAGAAAATTGGGCAGAGAACTTGCCGCTGGGAACAGACCGGGGGTTTATTGTTGCCTGTGCCATGCAAACGCCCCTTTTAGGTGCTGGGGTCTGCTTTTTGCCGTCCGCTCTGTGGAACGAAGTGCCCGGTGCCCTGTGGCTCTCTCCCTCTCGGTGCTGCCGGCTCCTGAGCCCTGTCTGTGCTGAGTAACAGCCACGAGAGGAGAAACACAGATCTTCTGTGACACTTTACCCAGGCAGCCATGAAAGTCTTCCTGCCAGTTGGTGGAGAGGGTCTCCTTTGACAGGTGCCGTGTAATCGAAGACAGGTGCTTTGTGGCTGCAGATTCCCTGCTGCAAAACACAGATGTAACCCTGACGAAGTGAGAGGGAGAGCCCGGAAGGGGGGTTACATCACGCGGGCTGCTGTTCGTAGGCGCTGGGTGGGGGGAGGAATTACAAATAAAATTCAGCAGAGACCGTTCCGCTGGCGAGGCTGCGGCCGTCTGCAGCCTGTGACTCCATCCCTGGGCGTCTGGCCCTTAAGGAGGGCCCTTGAGGCCCAGCCTGGACGCGAGCCAGGCGAGGGGCTCTGTGTCTCCGTGGGCTGGTTTCAGACTTGGCCACGGCCGCCAAAGGGAGAGGAGGAGCTGCCCGCACTCCCTCTTGGTGGAAGGCGCACTTTCTCTGGTTGGCGTGCGTTTGGTAAGTGACGCCCACAGCAGGCAGCACTTGGCTTAGGTTCACGTCAGCGCAGCAGACCAAGAGGTCTCCGTGATGGGTTGAATCGTATTAACCGCCCCCCCACCCCCACCCCACAAGAGATGTCCTGACCCCCAGGGCCTGTGAATGTGACCTTATTTGGAAATAGGGTCTTTGCGGATGTGATTTAGATGTAGGTTAGGATGAGGCCCTGGAGTGGGGCGGGTCCCTGATCCGGTCGGGTTGGAGAAGAGCGACGTCACACAGGGGCAGACATAGAGGTGAGGCAGCCACGAGCCGCGGAGCCCTGGGGACTGACCGTCACCACAGACACCAGGGAGAGGCAGGAAGGACCCTCCCCGGAGCCATCAGAGGGGGCACGGCCCTCCACCTTGCTCTCAGTCTTGGGGCCTCCAGAGCCGTGGGTCTGTGTTCAGCGCCCCGGTTTGGGGTCCTTGGTTATAGGTGCCGTCTTAGTCTCCGTCTGACCTCGGACCTGCTGACTGCCTCAGTGGGTCTCCAGCCAGGGTGGCCGTGAGTGAATTTGAAGGTCCCACGTGGACGTCGGGGTAAGGCGCTGACCCAGAAGCGCTCCAGGCCTGGCCGCCCCCCGAGAGGCGGTGTGAACGCCGACCAGGCAGGCGTCCAGGTGGGTCTAGGATCCAGGAGAGGCCGAAGGACGTCAGACTCCCCCTCCTCCCCCCAGTCCCAGATCCCCCGCCCCTTGGAAGTATGGAATACGTGTGTTACGAAAAGCCGGGAATCTTTTCTTGCAGGGGTCCAGAGAGTAAATATTTCAGGCTCTGCGAGCCATATGGTCGCTGTAGAAACCGTCAATGCTGCCGCTGTCGCATGAAAGCAGCTGTAGGCGATACCTAAACGTATAGGTGTGGCTGTGTGCCAATAAAGCCCGTTACAAAAGTAGGTGCCGGGCCAGATTTGGCCCACTGGCTGTCCTTTGCCAATCCCGGGTTTTTTTTTTTATTATTATTATTTTTAACTTTTATTTATTTTTGAGAGATACAGAGACAGAATGCAAGCGGGTTAGGGGCAGAGAGAGAGGGAGACACAGAACCCAAAGCAGGTTCCAGGCTCTGAGCTGTCAGCACAGAGCCCGACGCGGGGCTCAAACTCATGGACTGCGAGATCATGACCCGAGCCGAAGTTGGAGGCTCCACAGACTGAGCCACCCAGGCACCCCAAGAATTTCCTTTCTTTGTGAAGCTGAATCATATTCCGCTGTATGGATGGACCACATTTAGCTTATCCGTCCGTCCATGGACGCTTGGTTAATCATGCCGCTGCGTCGCAACGTATCAGTTAAGCGTCTGACTCTTGATTTCGGCTCAGGTCGTGATCTCGCGGTGCGTGAGCGCGAGCCTCCCATCAGGCTCTGTGCGGACAGCATGCAGCCCACTCCAGATCCGCTGTCCCCGCCTCTCTCTGTCCCCCCCCATCTGTCCCTCCCCTGTTCTCTCTCTCTCAAAATAAAAAAATAAGCTTTTAAAAAAAAAAAAAAGGAAGGAAAACCTGCCATCACATGGATGAACCTTGAGGACATTATGCCAAGTGAACGAGTCGCAAACGGACAGACAGTGTAGAATTCTGCTTCTGCGAGGTCCCTGCGGGAGCCAGATTCCTAGAGACGGAAAGTAGGTGGGGGCACCAGGGGCTGGGGGAGGGGGGGATGGGGAGCTGTTTCATGGGGACCAAGTGAAGGTGAAAACGTGGAGGTGGACGGGGTCCCCTTGTGTCACCACGGGAATGTACTTAATGCATCGGACTGTCCACTCAACGGTGGTTAAAGTGGTGATTTTTCTGTGAAGTGTATCTCACAATTTAAGAAACCAAGGGAAAAATTTATTCCCACGTCGTGCGTGTCCCGGGACTCTTGGGATCGCCCATCTGCGCGGCTCAGCTCTGGGATGTGGCCACCCCGCCTCTTTGCACCAGTGTGTCGGGTCCCGTGCCAGGAGCACGGTGACTCGGGGCTGAGGAGCACTTGGGCTGAGTTTTGACTTAGATGGAGAGCAGGTGGCCAGGGGTGCGGATGGCGATCTTCCCCTTCTGCCCGTAGCGTCCCCTACCTTCTCACTGGACAGATTGCCCTCTGAGCCCTGGTTCTCCCGTCAGCGGATGGGCATAGCCTCGGGGTGTCAGGCTGATTTCTAGAACACAACCAGAGACATCACCTGGGAAGCGCTCCGAAAGGCAGGTCGGCCGAGAGCCAGCACTGGGGTCCTCGCGGGGCCATTGGTGGGAGAAGCCAACGCATTGAAGAGTAAATTAAATTAGGGGATTTGTGACCATTGGCGGCGTAAAGGATTTTCTGAGACGTGCCATGTACCGAACAAGACCTAGCACGTGGTGGCAGGCTCCCTAAATATTTGGGAGAAGGCAGGATGATTTTATGAGCCAGTCGAGCCATATATAATGGGATTATTTGGGTCCCAAACTAATGAAGTGACTGTAGGGCGGGAGCAGCTGCTAAAAATAATCTGCGCTGGTGGAAAATCCAAAGACCGAGAAGAGGCTGGTGCTCAGCCAGGAACGAGGCCCAGAGGGAGCTGGCACACGGTGTCCCGGGAGCTGTCCGAGGGCCCGTGTGGGACCACGGTTCAGAGCCTGGACTTACCCGCACTCTGAGCAGGCCTGTCTCAGGTCTGCCTTGGCCGAGCTCAGGAAGTCAGCAGGTGGAACCCAACGCACACCCACTTTGCGGCTTTAACAGCGAGAAGCGCGGCTGGGGTCCTGAGTCTCGGTCCTCGGCCTCCGGCGCCTGGGGTGTGAAGGAGCGGGGGGAATCCGTCCCTCCTTGCCTTTTCCTCATTTCTGGTGGTCCCCACGGTCCTTGGTGACAGTCGGCTTGTAGACACGTCGCTCCAGTCCCCACCTCTGTCGCCGCACAGCCACCTGCCCTCTGTGTCTGGTTTCCAGACTTCCCTCTTCCTCTCAGCACACCAGTAGCGACCTCTTCCTTTTTATTTTGTGAATTTTTTTAATGTTTACTTGTTTTTCAGAGAGAGAGAGAGAGAGAGCATGAGCAGGGGAGGGGCAGAGAGAGGGGGAGACACAGAATCTGAAGCAGGCTCCAGGCTCCGAGCTGTCAGCACAGAACCCGAGGCGGGTCTCGAACTCACGAACCGTGAGATCACGACCTGAGCCGAAGTCGGACGCTCAACCGCCTGAGCCACCCAGGCACCCCTGACCTCTTCTTGGTAGCACCTGCAAAGGCCCCCTCTCCAAGTGGGGTCACGTTTGGGGGTTCCAGGTGGGTACGAATTCTGGGGGGACGCCATGCCTCCCACAGTACCCCCCACTTAGTACGTGCCTCAAAGCCGTTAGTTATCATTACTGTGATTATTTTCATGGATGAGGGTGTGATGACGATAAGCCGTAAGCCCATGGTTGATCATGTTTTATCTTGGTGCTGCACATTTGGTGGTTGGTCTTGAAGTCTGTTCTTGGTTCTGAAGGGAGAAGGAGGGTCGGTCTTTGCTTTTCATTTGAAAAAGACCGTGGAGCTGTGTCTGCCCGGTGCCCCCAGCTTACAAATCAAGAAGCCTGTTTATGTATTTACTTATTCTTATTTTTAATGTTTTATTTTTAGAGAGAGAGAGAGAGAGAGAGAGCGGGAGAGGGGCAGAGAGGGAGACACAGAATCCGAAGCAGGCTCCAGGCTCTGAGCTGTCAGCACAGAGCTCGACATGGGGCTCGAACTCACGGACCGTGAGATTGTGACCCAGGCCACAGTCAGATGCTTAACCGACTGACCCACCCAGGCGCCCCTCGATAAGCCCTTGTAGATTCACTTCTGCTTTATAATTTCATTCTGTACAGTTTTTTTGAGGCATAAGGTAAACAGCAGTTTCTCCTGACATCCACTCCTTTAAAACAAACACAGCTCATTGGTGGCCTTGGGGGGATTTGATGAGCAGGTATAGTCTCTTTCCTGTTTTTTATTTCTTTTAATTTTTATTTATTTTGACAGAGAGAGAAAGGGAGAGAGCAAGCAGGGGAGGGACAGAGAGAGAGGGAGAGAGAATCCCAAGCAGGCTCCGCACTGGCAGCACAGAGCCCGACGTGGGGCTCGAACCCTCAAACCGCGGGATCGTGACCTGAGCCGAAATCGGGACTTGGACCGTTAACCGCCTGAAACCCCCTCCAGGCGCCCCTCTTTCTTGTTCTTCCGGGAGCAGGGCTGGCCGTGGGTGTTGGGCGTAAGTTCAGAATGCCATGTGCTTGGTGTTGATGGTGTTGTGGCTGAAAGAAAGGCTGTCACACGCTGTCTTCCTCGCAAAAGTCTCACTTGGCTTGTTTGACAGCTAAGGAGGTGTGTTATTAAACAGGTACAAAGACTGCTGTCGTTTGATTTCAAACAGCGCTTGTCATCGTCGGGGTGCGTTCGCCTAGCACGCCGGAGGGGCGGATGTGACAGTCCTGGGTCGCGTGTTTCCCACGGCAGTGCTCTGTCTCCTGCTTGTCACCAAAGGCAACCTTTTCCTCCTGTTCCGAGAAGGTGGGAAGGATTCAGAAACGAAGGGTGGCTTCTTGCCCAGGAGTTTGCTGGCTGCTTGTCACGGGGTGTCTCTTGCTTCCGTGGCTGGGGAGTGAGGAACTGCTTTCAAACGGAGACTCGGAAACCGTCGAGCAGGATGGGGGCGGCTGGGTGGCTCAGTCGGTTAAGCGTCTGACTCTTGGTCTAGGCTTGGGTCACGGTCTCACGGTTTCGTGGGTTCGAGCCCTGCGTCGGGCTCTGCGCTGACCGCTTGGGGTTCTCTGTGTCTCCCTCCCTCTGCCCCTCCACCACCCACACTGTCTCCGTTTCTCTCAAAATAAGTAAACTTAAAAAAATTGTTTTTAAATAAACCGTCGAGCAGGACCGACTTCGGCTGAGCTGGCAGTGAGAGAAACGGGTGGTGAGAAGGGTGGTTGGAGCTGGGCGGTTTGGGGTTCAAGTCCTGGTGTTCCTGGCCCGGGCTTGAGGACACCAGACTCAGCGTGAGTTGCCCCCCGTGGGCCGGTGTCATCCGGGGACACAGTGCCTGGACAGAAGTCGGGATGAACCCGGCTCCCTCGGGCCTGGACCACGAAGGTAGAGTTTGGTGTCACTCGGGAAGAGGAGTTGAGGAAGAGCGTGACAGGGGGGAAAGAGGGCGCCATGCCTTTCTGGAATACAGTCAGTTCACGGTTCTTACGTCCTCCCCACAAACACTCGTCAGCAGATACGGAACCGCTCTTGGCGGGGGGGGACACAGGGCTAGGTTCCTTGGGGCATCTGGTCGCAGTGTTTTCACGAACTGATGAACGTATAGCCTTGTTTTATGTGTGCTCCTGTTTAAAGAAACCTTATTTTATATTTTTGATTCATTAAAAATTTTTTTGAATATTTATTTTCGAGAGAGAGAGAGAGAGAGAGAGGGAGCAGGGGAGGGGCAGAGAGAGAGGGAGACACAGAATCCGAAGCGGGCTCCAGGCTCCGAGCTGTCGGCACAGAGCCCGACGCGGGGCTCGAACTCACGGACCGCGAGATCATGACCTGGGCCGAAGTCGGACGCTCCACCGACGGAGCCACCCAGGCGCCCCCTTAATCTCCTCTTTAAAGGCTCTGTCTCCCAACACGGTCACGTTCTGATGTCCTGGGGGTGAGGACTCTGACATTTGAATTCTGGGGGGACACAGTTTAGCCCATAGACCCCCAAACACGAGAACCAGTAAGCCAGAACCAGCCTCGGGACTGCCCTGGCTTCGGGTCGCTCGTAGTTGCTGTCCCAGTTCCCCGGTGTCACCTCTGCGTGAACCTCGGTTTTGTACCGTGTCTAGTGGCGGGGGGGGGGGGGCGGTTGGGCAGCCCTGGAGGCTGGGATCCCGATGCCCGTGACTGCTCGTGGCCCTTGCCAGCCGGAGGCCCAGCTCCGGACACCCGTGTCCCCGCTGGGCTCACGCACTTCTGTCTGAGCAAACCTGGGAACTGGAGAATGTACTGAGCGGCCCCTGCAAGGAGAATGTGTTTCCGGGAGTTGGCGGTTGCTTCATCATCGTCGCAAAGAAGAGCTAGTAGCTAATGGTGCTTCCTGGTGCCAGGTGCCGTGTGAACTCGCCTCTCCCAGTGACATCCCCACTCTCTAGATGTGGAAACGCAGACACGGGGCCTGTCCATGTCCCCCAGCTCGGGAGGGGGCGGGGAGGGGGGCAGGCGGGCCCGGCCTTGAAACCAGATGGCGTGTCCCGTGGCCAAAGCGGGGAGAAGGCCGGTTTCTGTTTCTGCTTCGCGTCTCCCCATTGCGGGCTGTCCCCTGGTCCTTCCGTCCCGGGAAGCCAGGAGGCACCACCCAGGGCACACCGACCAGCCTCCACAGTCTGGCCGCGGCTCTGGCTTCGGCTGTTTCTGGTGTCTGATTTCTGTTGTCGTGGAGACGGGGTGACCAACGTCATTGGCGGCCAGGATGCAGCCTGGGGCGCCGTGGGCCTGCCCCCGTAGCCCGGCCTCCGGCGTCGGGCCGAGATCGGAGGCTTATCGGAGGCCCCAGCCTGCCGTGGTTTTTCCCAGAGCCAAATAAACACGAGCTGGGTCACACCGCGGGAGTGGACGCTGTCTTCTTTCCATCTCTGTGCCCCGCGGGTTGGTTTTCCCGGAGCAGTTTGCTTGCCCACGAGGTCGTTGGCAGTGAGGATAGAAATAGCTCTTTGTGGTCGGCGGAGTTCTATCGTCGGAGAGCAGCCCCGTCCTCCGGGCACCCCGATCCCTCACGGGCCTTCCTCAAAGCCCTAAAGAGGCCCCTTCCTCAAATTGCAAGTCATGCCGTCCCCGCCCGTGTCCGTATATGAACGTGACGCGTGCCCCCCGGCTCCCCGCCGGGTGCCCGCTGGCCTCCCGCTCCCCTGCATTTCTGACGCCTCCTCCAGCCGCACCCCCGCCTGGCCAGTGAGTGCCCCCCGTTTTCTGACCGTTTTCGGCAGGAGTTAGACCCAGGCTGGCCCTTACCCCGTCCCTGCTTCCTGGGGTGAGGGCTGTTCAGACAAGGGAGGGCCCCGGGCTGGCGGGACTTTTGACTTTTCCTGGGAAGGCGTGAGGACGGCGGGGTAGGAGGGTCCTCGGGAACCTCACCTCGGCCCAGATGGACGGGCACCTGCTCTGGGCCTTGAGGCGTGTGGGACGCTTCCATCCCTGGGTCTTTGGGCCCAGAAGAGTGGCCCTTGGAACGTCTCGAGGGACGGACGGATGGCCACCAGGCTTCTTTTAGGGGCTCCCCGACGTGACGGGTTTTCCTGCAACGGCCTTCTGGTTCTGTCTTCCCCCCGTACCTGGCTCTTCCCGTCGCCCCCGGAGGAGAGATTCATCCTGTGTTTTCTTCGGCCACGGCATATGACGGAGGAGTTTGTGTCGAGGGCGTGGGGGTGTGTCGAGGGCGTGGGGGTGCGCCCAGCTCTGCCCTCATCAGCACGATCGTGGCAGCTGGTCGCGGTCACTCTGATGCTGTGTGTTCCCACCTGAGAAACGGAGAGAGGGGGGACAGGCGAGGCGTCTCGTGCCAACCTCGTAACCTCGCAGTTGAGGGCACCGAAGCCCGGAGGGGCCGAGTGCCCCACCCGAGGTCACACGGCGGTTGAGACCTGGAGTCGGGTTCGTCTGGAGCTCTTCTCGCCGGCCACCTCCCTGGGGCCCGGAGGGGGGCGGTGAGATGCCGGCCGTTCAGATGCTCCTGTGCCTCTGACAGCGAAAGACGGCTCCTTCCCAGCCACCTGGTGGAGGAGAAGCCACGTTTCTCTTGGACTCTGCCCGCCGTATCCTTACAGAAAAGGAGCTGATGCTCGGGTGGGCGAGGGAGGTCCCAGGCTGGGGCGCCTGGGGGGGCTCAGGCGGCGAAGCGTCTGACTCTGGGTTTCGGCTCAGGTCACGATCTCACGGTTCATGAGTTCGAGCCCCGCATCGGGCTCTGTGCTGAAAGCATAGAGCCTGCTGAGGGTTCTCTCTCTCTCTCTCTCTCTCTCTCTCTCTCTCTCTCTCTCTCCTTCTCTCTCCTTTCTCTCTACACTTCCCTGCTTGCTCTCGCTAAATCAATCAATCAATAGATGAACAAACTTGGGGGGGAAAAAAAAAGAGGTCACAGGCTGATTTTTGCCCGTGCCTTGATCACGGGCTTTTTGTGGGCGTGTGGGGGACATTTCTGGAGGGGAAGCCGGCAGTTGAGGGAGGAGCTTAAGGAGACTGGATGCAGGGGGCTCTCTGCTTGCCTCTCTGCCGCCCTTCAGAGACCGAAGGCCTCACCGCGAGGAGCGGAAAGCATCTGAACCGGGCCTCTGGCTCTTCCCGTGCAGGGGTGGGCCGGGGAGGGGTGGGGGGAATGAATGGGTGGCTGGTGGAGGGGCAGACCCTGCCACCCTCCCCTCAGGCCGTCAGGGGACCTTCCTGCCCCTTCTCCCGAAGCTCCGGGTAGCTGCCTTCCCTGTCTGTTCCCTGGGAGAGGCACGGGAGCACAGTCAAGGCTCTGAGAAGTCCTGCAGAAAAAGTCCCGTGTTTAGCTCCACTTCCCCCACTCCTTCCTCTGCTGCCTCGACCCTGGCTTAATTCCCGCCAGACCTGGGCGCGCCCAGGTCCGTGGAGCCCATGTGGGGACCAGAAATGACGGGGATGAATGGGCAGGCATCTTGCTCACCTGGGCCCCACGGTATTCCCATTTTCTCGGGGTCTGCTGGGCGTCCCAAAGCTAGTTTAAAGCTGTGCTGAATGTACTCTCTGCCGGGAGCATACGGTGGCCGAAGGAGGTGGAGGTCCGTTAAACTCTCGGTTAGGAAAGGGGCCCCGGGCTCCCAAAGCTTGGGGACGGACGGGCGAGTACCCGGCTCCGCCGCCGCCTGCCCGCATCCCCCGCAGCCTGCTCTGCCTTGCACCCAGAGGCCTTTTCTGGAACGGCGCCCGACACCAGCGTGTCTGTCCCCTCCTGAGGCTTGCGGCCTGCTGCGCATGCGGGCAGGGTAGGCGTGACGGGGCTCAGGGTAGCAGGTGCGCATTTATTCTGGACGCTCAGCTCGTGGGACGGCAGCATACAAATCCCGGCCCCTCTCTTCCTGGTCCTGGGGCCTCGGCCAGTCCTCTCTCTTCCCCGTCTGTAAAGTGGGGATAAGGGAGGTGGCCTGCCTCACAGCACTTAGACCCCCCACGGCCACCCACGGGCACCCGGAAGGCACCGCTCTCCCCGTGTCGCTGCCTGTTGTCGTCTCGTGTTCTGCCTCCCCTCTCCCTCCTCCCTACCCTCCTCCCGCCCGTGGGGATCCAGGACCGGGAGAGGTTTCTAAGGTTTCTTAACTGCCCGTGACTCCCCCTGACTGCTTCGTCGTGGGCAGCACTTTGTCGCTGGGGAGACTTGGTCCCAGTAGGAATGTCAGACTTGGCTGCCTCTCCTCGGGCAGGTCGGCTGTGTGCAGAGCCTCCGGTCCCCGGTCTGCAGCGGCAGGGGGAGCCCGAGTGAGCTCGTGGAGGAGGATGTTGGGGGGCGGGGGGGCTCCCCGCAGACAGACTTCCTTCCTCCGCGGCGCCAGGTCCGGCCATCTCTGTCCCCACCCCGAAGGCCGTCGCTCGCTGCCCTTGCGGGTGGGGGATTTCGAGGCGGGGGTGGAATGGGGCAAGGCAATGGGACCTTGAGAACGGAGAGGTGGCAGTTTGGGGAGCGGGACTTCACCGACCTCCTCTCTGCCCGGCTTATTAGCCAGCCTCCTGCTACAGGAGGTCCCAGAACAAATGGACACACGTTTCCCACCTGCTGGGAACGTGGGGCCGGGGACTGGCACCGTCTCCCCGCCAGCCTTGTGGGCCAGGGTCCTCCAAGACTCAGTCCCGAGGTTACCTCCTCCAGGAAGCCTGCCAGGACTGCCGCCCGTTCCCTCTCCGGTCCCTCCACTGTTTGCGTCCTGGACGCTGAGGCCTCGGGGCAGGGCCTGTGTCTGCGTCCTTGCCCTGCCAGGCCTGGTTGCTGGTGGATGTCGCTAGGGGGTCGCCGGGTGAGTAGATGAGCAGAAGTAAACTGAGCCCAGTCCCCTCGCGGCTCAGCTGTAAATGTGCATCGAAAGCCAGCCTTCTTTTGTGAAGTGGAGGAAATATCGACTGAAAGTGGACGAACACAGGCGCGCCTGCCCTCCCCACCCCCTGACCGTTAACCCCTGTCTGCCAACAAAGGGGGGCCGGGGACTGAACCGCGTCCCTCAGTTTCTCCAGACGCAGACGTTCTGTGCAGCTGGGGAAGCAGGTGCGCTTTGAATTGGGGTCCGCTGGGCGGAAGTGGGGGTCCCCCCACTCCCACCCGCGGAGGCCCGGCAGGGAGCCCCCCTCGGAAGGGGGGCCGCAGGCCGTGGGGTGACCTTCCCCACCCCTTCCCCTCCGACCCGACCTGCTCACCAGCCCACACTCAGCGGCCCCTCAGAACTTCGTGCTAAAGCCGTGCCGTCCTGTCGCCTGTGCGGCCGACTGCGTGAGCAAAGCGGACAGAGGGCGGTCGCGGGACCGTGACCCTGGGCTGGGTCAGGGGAGCATTCGACAGCAGCTGTCCCGGCCGCACACTTGGCTGGCGGGTCCAGCCGTCCCTGCCTAGCCCCTGCTGTCACCATTGTGCAGAGCCTCACCCTACGGGAGCCGTGGCTTCCTTGGGGACGGAGGGGGCCTGGTTGCCGGGACAACCAGAGGTGAGGGGGTGGGAGGCCAGGCCTCCGGCAAATGGCTGAGCCTCCCGCAGCCCCAGAGAGCGAGCGAGTGAGCGGGCGCCCCAGCGGGGTGGGCTGATCCTGGACTGCAGGGCACAGTATCAGAGGATCCCTGGCAGCACCTGCCCCCTAGGAAGGGGGTACGGGATGGGGGGCAGTAGGCGTTAGTCGCTGCCTCCTCCCGTGTCCCCACCACCCCCCAGCTGCCTGGCGGGGCCGGGGAGGGTGTGTGGGCACGAGCGTGTGGCCGAGGGCCCAGCGCGCAGCAGGGTAATGAAGACAGATGCCATGCACAGCTGCTGAGCTCGGCCCTGCCCTCGGGCCCCCACCCCGTGTCCACACTGGATTCGTCATCCAGCAGAGGGACAGAAGAGCGGGCTGTCCCTCTGTGCCAAGGACACCCACCCCGCGTGTTCCCCGGAGGCCGGAGGTGGGGCCTGGGTGGACCTTTGTCCCGAGGGTCTAGGGTCAGGGACCCTGCCCCACCCCGGCCACGTAGGCTGAGGGATGCCCACGCCCTGCGCCTAGTTCCGCTCTGTTATTGTGCGAGATCGTCACGCTGTTACTATTTTAATACTGCATCGTCTCCGACAGGAACAGGTGCTCCCTGCGTGCAGGGCCCTCTGTCCCCTCGGAGCCCAGGGTGCGGTCTGCAGAGCCCAGGACGGCCGGGCGGGGTCCCTGACGGCCCCGTGAGATTCCGACCTGAGCGAGGGTCCCAGGGAGTCCCCGCCTGGCCAGCTTCTGGGGGTCCCGAGGCGGCTGCAGGAGGGCTTTCCCCCCTCGGCACTGTTGGTGCTTTGCACCGGATGATTCTCGGTGGCGGGACCGGCCGCGGGCGCAGTCGGGTGTGGAGCGGCTTCGCGCACTAGATGCCAGTAGCACCTCCTGCCTCCAGGTGGACGGCCGTGACCGCGTCCGGACGCTGCCAGGCCCCTGGGGGACAGAACTGTCCCCGGAGGCTGGGGGAGGGGCGCCGGCGAGATGCAGGGGACAGCATCCCGGCGCTCAGGGCCGCGCGCGGCTGTGCACGGACGTCTTTTGAAGGACGGCAGGACAAATGCCCGTTTTCCCGGCTCTGTGCAGGAGTGGGAGGGGTGTCCTGTGCCTGCCAGAGAGCAGGTCACGGCCGGTCCGGGCCCGCGGGGCGCACGTCGGTAGATCCCTCCGGCCCCTAAGCTGAGGCGCCTCTACCCCACGTGCAGGTGAGGACACGGAGGGTCCCGGGTGTCCCCAAATGCGGAGGGTGCCTGGGCCCCACTCTGCCGCAAGAGTCCCGCAGACGGGTGGCTTGGAAGAAACTCATTCTGTCACTGTCTGGAGGCCGGAAGTCCGAAGTCAGGATGTCAGCTGTGTCGTGCTCCCTCGGGGGGCTCGAGGGGAGGATCGGCCTTGCCTTCTCCGGCCTCTGGTGGCCTCAGGCACTCCTGGGCTTATGGCTGCACGATTCTGGTCTTTGTCTCTGTCTTCACGTGGCTGTCTTCTTTCTCTCTTTTTAAAAAAAAATTTTAAATATTTATTTTTGAGAAAGAGAACAGGGAAGGGGCAGAGAGAGAGAGAGAGAGAGAGAGAGAGAGACACAGAATCCGAAGCGGGCTCCGGGCCCCGAGCTGTCGGCACAGAGCCCGACACGGGGCTCGAACCCACGGACCTCGAGATCGTGACCCGAGCCGAAGTCGGACGCTCAACCGACAGAGCCCCCCGGGCGCCCCATGTCTTCGTCTTCGGGGCACCAGTGGTCAGGGTGGCCTTGTCTCAGAAATATCCGCAGAGACACTGTATCCAGATAAAGCCACATTCGGGGCACGGGGGCGAGGGCTGCACCATGTATTTCGGGGGCTGAACTTCAACCGTTCGTAGCACGTGATGGGTTCTTGCACACCTTCCGGATCTGGCTGCCTCCCAAGGGCCGGTACAACCCAGAGGAGGGAGGCCTCCCTGAAGAAAGCGTGCGGGGCTCCGAGGAGGGAGGCGTGCCCGGCGGGCCTCTGGGAGGCAGGCACCCGTGTGGGCGTTGGGGGAACCGCGTGGGCTCATTGTTCGTTCTGATAGAATGTCGTCCGCACGCGGCTCTAGAACTCAGAGATACGACCTGCAGGTCTTTAAACTTTACAACGAAGGAAGCAGCCGTTCGAGGAGCCATAAAGAGTCACACGGGCGGCGTGTTAGTCAGGCTTGGGGACGTAAGTGCAAAGGCCCGGCTCCTTGAAAGCCAGGGGCGGCTTACAGAGCGTGGGGGGGAGCCCTGGATCGGCGTCCCAGCCCCCGGTCCTGCCCCGCTCCCTGCCAGCCCTGCTTGCCTCCTCAGGTCGGAGCAGAGACCGTGGCGAGCGCTGGGAGAAGCTGCCTTGCCCGAGATCACAGCCGGGTGGGTAGTCAGACCGGACCTGCTTCACCTGAGTCCTCCTCCTGCCCAACCCCCCCCCCCCCACCCCTGCCTACACCTGGAGAGCATGCTCGGGTCCCGGCACACGTGGGCGAAGCCGCAACGAGGTACCTTTTCTTGGTCGGCTTGCTGACGAGCTCCCGCCGACTCTGGCGTCTGGGCCGGTGTTTCCTGTTGGTAGCGACTTGAGCGATGACCTCGAGAAAGAATGGGTTGACAGCGGCTGGGGCTGCTGCCCGGGATGCCGGGGGAGGGGGGCCGAGCTCTAGAGCAGCGGAGGCGGGACTGAGAAGACGCATAGGGCAGGTGCTCCTGGGGCCTAGAGCCAGACGCAAAGGGTCAGGCCCAGAGAGGTGGTCGGAAGGGGCAGGCGCCTAGCACGTCCCCGGCTGCTCCCCGTGACCCGTTCAGTAGCCAGGCGCAGGAGGAGGTGAGGAGCACGGTGGCCCCGTGGGCCGCTGTGGTGGCCGGTCCTGAGCAGCTGCGGGGACGGGAGCCACCTCGGGTCTCGCGAGGACAGGAGTGCACCCTGTTCCTTCTGCAGCTAAGGTAACGAGGTGACTCGTGTTAGTGGGTTGGCCACCACGAAGCCGACCTTCTCCGGCCCCATCGTCACACGAGCGTGACCTGGGACGCTCGGGGACAGCTGCGTTTTTATCCACGGCGTTGGCTGGACGCATCCTCTGCTCGCGTGTGTCTGTTCCGCTCGCGTGACCCAGGCTGTGCCTGTTTCAATAACGGTTGTGTCCCCGGGGCTTACTCGCCTGGGGTCTGGCACACAGTAGGTGCTCAGTAAAACGGGTGCAGCCAAAGAATGTTCTGGGCCTTTTGAAATGACGTGGCGTAGCGGGGGCCGTCTCGGGGCCGTGCGAGTTTCCTGTGGTTGCAGTAACAAATCACCACGTTCAGTGGTTCAGAGCAACACAGACGTACCGTTCTGGAGGTCTTACGTCCTCAAATCCAGGCGGAGGCGCCTTCTGGAGGCTCCGGGGAGATTCCGCCTCCTTGACTTCTCAGCTCCCAGAGGCTCCCGTGTTCCTTGTCGTGGGGCCCGTCCTGCATCTGCAAAGCCAACAGCGCGGTGCCTTCGGATCTCTCCCTGTCTCTGCCGTCTCCTTGCTCACGGTTCACTTGTGTCCTTTTTTAAAGGACCCTTGCGGTGTCTTTGGGCCCCCTGGATGAGCCAGGATAATTCCCCGTGTCACGATCCGTAACTTCATCACACCTACAAAGGCGTTTTGCCGTGCAAAGTCACGGGTTCCAGGGATGAGGATGGAAATATCTTTGGGGGGAAGCGGGGCGTGATTCAGACGGGCACGGGGGCCCTAAAAGAAAATTGCCCTCAGGAGCTCCAAAGAGGAGCACCGGAGGGGGATGTCAGAGTCCGGAAACGTTCACTCGTTCGTTCATCGACAATTTCGCCACCGACTCGCCGTGTGTGTCCTCTGGGCCGGGCCCCGTGCACCTGCCCTTCCAGCAGCCGGTGCACACAGATGCCTCAGACGTGGTCGTACTCGAAAGGGCGACAACAGCACGGGGCCCACGGGATTGTGTGGGGTGCCGCGGGGAGCCTCGCTTTGGCTGGCGGGGAGGGGTTCTCCCCATTGGCTTCTAGCTGCTCCTTTGGGGCTTTCCCTCCGAAGGCTGGTCACCGGGAAACCCTCGTGGGTCGTGACGGTCCTTCCCCTTTGTTGCCTGGACTGTTGCACCCATTCGGGGTGGGTGTGGTCCTGTTTGCCCAGGCGGGCCGCCTGAAATGCCACGTCGGCCCCTGGAGTATCTCAGGTGGGGGCGTAGCCGCCAGCCCCAGGGCTGCCCCAAAGCCACCTGCTTTGGGAAGGCGCCCCTCTGCCCAGCGGACCAGATTCTCTAGTTTGGATGGAACCTTTAGCAGATGGTATGTGGCCTAACTTGCACTGGCGGAGATGGGCCGCTAGAGGGCGCCATCCTTCAGGCGGTTTCCGCACGCGCTTCGCTAGTTTTTTCTCTAGTTGAGGTTTCTTGTGGCAGGTGCACATGAAATTGTGTGTGTGTGTGTGTGTTTAACGACTTAATGATTTAATCTTCTTATTTTCTCAGCAGAGCACGCTTTGGATTTCCCCGAATACAACGGGACATTACTGATCAGGTTAATTAATACGAGTTCGCCGAGCAGGGACCAGGCTTTGTTTTTCCCTGCCATTTCCATTTTCTCTTTATTAAGCAGACTTCTCTCCTGGTGTGTTAACCTTGTTGGGCTTGTCCGCTCCTGGAAATGACCAGATTTCCTTACCCGCCCCCCCCCCCCACCCTGCCCCACTTGGCCCCAAGGGGCCGTGGCCGATAAGCATAAGGGGAGACGTCAGACGTCGATGTGGCTTTTTTGATAATTCTGAGTTTCATTTGGGGGTGGTTTCCCTCCTCTGCCCCCACCTAATGCTTATTCTAGATCCTTCCTCCCTCTTTGTTGACTCATGGCAGATTTTCATGACCAGTGATTGAAATTGCTTCCACGTCCTCACCGAAACCCGGCACGATTGATTGGTAGAAATGTGATAAACTCACCATCCGCAAATCAAGGGAACAGAGCACACACATCCCATCCAGATTAGCACGGATGCAGTCAGGATGCAGTGATTACCAGGCATTTGTGCGAAGGGCGGGGGGAGGGGGACCGAGAAAGCAGGAGGCAAAACCAGACGGCCCTTTTGGGGGTCAGGGGAGGCTGGCCGCGGGGACGTGGGTCCAGCTGATCGTCAGCTCACGGACATGTGCCAAAGGGCACCCCCTACATGATATGATGTTGGCCCTTGAGGTTTTCGGGAAGCCAGGATTCTTCCTCACCCTCAGAAAAGCAGGTTTGCCTGGGTGGGGGGGGGCTCTCCCCCATCCTTTGTTCCTGGCATGTATATGCATTTTAATTTCACTGTGAGTCACTTGAGACATGCTTCTGAGCCTCCCGTGGGCTCTGACTTCCTTGTCCTTGGTCGCCGGTCACCATTCACGGTGGCTGGCCTTGGCTCCCTGCTGGCAGACTTTAGGCGGCACCTTGGACTTCAGAATTGGCGTGGCGGGTGGGGGCGGGGGGTCACACCGTGTTGCTGGCACCGTCCAGCCGCCATCGTGGTGTTTTATGTAGAGTCGAGGTTCTGTTACAAGTCAGCCTAATTAGCGTCTGTTTTAAATGCTCGGCCACCGTATAAAGATGTTCGCGGTGATGCCTGTGCAGTAAATTAAGGATCTTTGAGATCCGATCCTGCCTGGTTTGCAGTGAAGTGGATGTTTCCACGTCTGGATTCTTTGGGAATGGGTGACGTGGGGGTTCGTGGCCTCTTGTCATCTGAACATGCAGTTAATGAGGCCGTCCCACCCCTCGATACTCACAGATGCCTGAGGCTGTCGGGATTCGGTTCAACTCGGTCCCATCAGGTGAGCGCACCTTCGTGGGGTCGTCTCCACGCGGGGCCGACCCCTGGGGACGCAGGGGTGAGGGAGGCCGGCCTCTGCCTCCGGGACTCTGTCATCTGGCGGTGAGACGTGCACACACCCCCTAGGTCGTAGCCTCTGGGAGCACCGGGGCTGTGAGTGAGCTCACGGCCAGACCCTGCAGACTTTCATGGTGCCTGGCCCCCTGGGTGAACCTGTCAGGTGGGTGACTCTCCATGACGCTGGGCCCTCCCTGTCACCCAGCACAGATGCTGATGGCGGGACCGAAGGGGAGAGCCAACACTTCCCGCTCTGCTGTTTCTTGTTAAATTAGTTGTCACGACAACCTCACGGTCGTGTCTGGTGATTATCCCTCTGCGGGGGAAAGACAGTAAAAGACGGAAGGAGATGAAGCTTGTGCCCAAGGTCATTCTGTGATGCCCCTGCAGAGCCTCTGTGCTCTCTGTTCTGCCCGTCCCAGCACCCGCCCTGGGCCCGGGGGGCTTTGGACGAGGGCGCAGGGCCCGGGAAGAATGGAGGTTGGCAGCGAACTGTAAGAGCGCACGGCGTGTTGGGCTGGTTCAGCTGCAGGCTGTGGTGCTGCTGGAGGAGGCACAGCCTGTGCAAAGGTCCTGGGGCGCCCGTGCCCGGCCCCGAGCTCTTCAGTGGCGGCTGGGGGTAGGGTGCCACGGGGAGGGATTTGGTCTTTGTGCAGGGAGGCAGTGGAGGACGGGGACGGTCTGTGGGCACAGGAGTGACCTGATGGGCTGTGTTCACGGGACACAGTCTTGAGAACCTGTGGGAGCTGGACCGGAAGGGAGGGACCAGGAACCCGAGACCTGCGGAGACTAGAGCAGACGCCCAGCATCCGGCCCCCGAAGAGTCTCCCTGGGGCATCCGGGAGCTTGAATGAGCTGACCCACTTGCTCCCCGCCTGAGCAGCCGGCACGTCGACTCGCCCCTAAAGGATCAGTCATCCTTCGTGGGCCAGCAGCCCAGACCCCTCCCGTGTCCCGGTTTCTGCTCGCCAGGTGGTTTATGCGGTAAAGCTGACATTTCACGTTCACCTGGAAGTCTTTCTTTCGGCCTCCTTCCCACAGACGATTGGTTTTTCTGTGGTCCTGGCATTTTCCCGATCAGCCAGGGCGAAGGGGAAGAAAAGGCCTGGTCTGAGTCGGGAAGTTCTCTGTTTGACATCAGCCTCTGAGCTCCAGGCTTTTTTTTTTTTTTTTTTTAATATTTATACCGAAGCAACTTTTGGTATTCAGAAGGCCTGCCTTCCTGGAGACGGGCGGACCGCTTTGTTCTTGCCGGTCTCTGCTCCGGGTGCCTGCAGCAGGTGGCTGGTCGGCGTGTACCCGCTGGCGGCCGAGGTCTGCTCCAGAGGCGGCTTGTCCCAATATGTCCCTAATTGCAGAGCAGAATCCTCCCTCCCGGGTCCTCGCCCTCCGCACGGCCACATCACAGTAATTGGGTCCTTGGTGACCCACGACTGCCAGGCTAATGTAAGCCTTAATGGAAACTCTCCTTTTCCACCCAATTAAGTGGCTGGAGGTGGGATGTTTTGCAAGAACAGTCTGTTCCCTGCTCTTCTGACTCTGTGCCTCTCGCCTAAATTCTCCGCCCAGCTCCGTTTTGTCTACGTAAACACGTAGTCGTTCGTTCCTTCCCTAAATAGTTATCGCACGCTTCGTGGCAGGCTTTGTGCAAGATACGAGGTCGTGGTCCGGACCAGCACCTGGCGCCTCTGCAGCCCTGGGGGAGCGGGGGCAGGGTGCAGGGAGGCGGACACCCCCCACAGCCACGTGACAGGGGGTAAAAGATTGTAGTTGTCGCGTGCAAGGGGCTTGGGAACCGGAGGAGCCCTAACTCTGTCTAGGGCATGCGTGCAAACGGCACGCTGTCCTCACAAATCCGGGGGCTGTCGTTGGAGTTAGCCGGATGGAAACAGGTCGGGTTCGCTCATCACGTGTTTGGGGGGTTTGGGTTTTACCCCGGAGCCAGTGGGAGCCGTGGTGTCGATTACACCAGTGGTTAGCTTTGCGTGCCGGGAGGACTGCTGTATCAGACGGGACTCAGTTTGCAAATGGCAGGAAACTCCACCCAAAGTGGAACAGGAACAAAACAGAATCCCCCGTTGCGTTTGACAGAAAGAGCTGCCTGTGGCTGGCCTCAGGTAAGGCTTGATCCAGCACACGGATGGTGTTGCTGAACTGTTCCCTCCGTTCTGTTGACCCTGTCTTCATTTCCAGGGTCAGCTGGTGGGGGGGGGGGGGTAGGATGATGGTACCGCTCCCACGTGCATCCTTGCTGGATCGAGGCCGTTGGGAGAAAGTGCCCGTCTCATTCTGCATTCCCAGCGTGGTCTCCCTGTGGCCACTGACCCTGATCAGGCCAAGCACGTTCCTGCCTCGATAACTGTGTTTTGGGGAGAATAGTGTACCCATTGGCTCCACCTGGGGTTGGAGGCAGATCCCCCACCCGGATTGTAAGTCCCGAGAACGGTGGGTAGATGCTGGGCTCTGTTTGACCAGAAGAAGGGTGACCGGGCGCTGGAGAGAAGAAACAGCAGAGTCCAGGATGGTCACCTGCAGAAGCGGAGAGGCTGAGGCAGGACCCACGGGAGGTTGAGTGGCCCTCCTGGTGACGGGTTCCTCCCCTCTCCCCACCGGCTGCCCCTAGGACCGGACACAGGATGCAGGGTCTGAGGAGGGTCCTGTCTAGCGTCTCAGTTCCTCTCTGTGCCCTTTGCGTGTATATGTGTGTCGGGAACTTTCCACCTTCAATCACCCACGGCTGCAGATTGAGGTTATCATTTGCGGTGGCTTCTTGTGGTCAGGGCTGTGCTGTGGGGTTCCCTCTTTTGATTTCTCTGTCCCTCCAGATCGCGTGCTGTGTCCCCCGAGGCTGGGGCAGTGCTGCTGGGGGAACCCCAGCCCAATGGTGTGGGCGCCAGCCCTTTGGAAAAGAGGGTCTCGGGAGAAGCCAGGGTGGCAAGATGATCGCCGTGGGGACAGGCAGTTCTGCATCTGGCTCAAGATCGAGAACGGGGATTTGGAGAAGGAATGCAATTCTGGGTTCCCCCTCCTGCAGGCAGGAAATGGTCTGTGCTTCCCTCCGACCCCGCTAGAAGCTGGGAGATGTTGTGGTTCGGGGCCTTGCAGGCCTCGGGTGCCCTAACCCTAACCCTAACCAGCTGTGCCAGCTCGGATGTGGCTCGCTCTTTTAGAGACCTCGTCCCCGGTGGGAGCCTGGCATGACAGCTCGGGGAAGATGTGCTCAGTCAATCTCCTTCCTTCCTGGGGAGGCAGTCACCTGGGGCAGGCGCTGGCCAGGTAGAAAGTTGCTGAAACGTGGCCCCTGTCTTCATCTCTGAAAGGGACACAGAAGTCGCTCACGAGTTTGGATTTCGGGGGGCTGGTGGGGTGTGCTCGTGTCTTCTAAGTTCTTGCTGCTCTCGGCCCGGCATCAGCAGCGTCACCCTGGGGTGATGGTTATTGACGCTGAGCCTCGGACCCCGCCCAGACCTGCCGGATCAGCCTGTGAGCCCAGGGGGATCCCAAGTTTAGTGCTTCGGGGGTGAGTGGTTAGCCAAGGCCCCGGGGCAGGCTCTGGCTGATGATGGGAGGGGGGGGGACGATTGGCATCCCAGCGGTGACAACAGGGGGTATCCACGGTGATGTCCTCCTAGGGCTGGTCTCCCTCCGCAGGTGCCCCCTGCTGGGTTCCCCAGGATGTGGCCCCTGAGCCCCCCTCCCACGCCCTTCCCAGGCTGATCCAGGCGGCGTGCATTTCCCCGGTGTCACTGGAGACAGAAGGCATGGAATGATCTCTTCCCTCAAAGCACAGAGGAGCAGCACAGGGTCTTAAAACGGCGCTGAGGACAGGGGATTCCAAGGTTCTGAGCTGTGTAGATGCGTCTTGCATCAAACAGAAGGTGTTCCTCTGAGCCTGTGGGTGATGACAGCGACCTATTTCTTCACGCCCAAACTTACGCTTCTCTCTTGCCCACACGTGAAGGCACAGGCGTGTGGCCCTCTGTGACTTCCTCAGGGTGGGGGCGGGGGGTCTGCTGCAGACAGAGCTCTCTTCCTGCCGGGCCGCCTGGCAAGGGGAGTTCTGCGCCTCGGCCCTTCCTGGCCTCAGAGGTGAGCATCCCGGGACTGGCTCTGCTGCGGCAGGGCCCCCCTCCCTGCGGCATTGGCTGTCGTGAGCTTTGGGGCCGGGGGCACGTCCTCCTACCACAATGTCCTAATAACTTTATTTCACGAGAACGTAGGAATACGGCCATGGCCAAGGCTTCCCCGTCTCCTCCTTTCCTCTGCCCTCCCCGCTCCCAGAGGTTTAACACTGTCCTTGTCATTGGGGACCGGGGCCTTTCCTTCTCTTCTCTATGAGTTTAGACGCATACACCTAGGAATGTATCGCTTCGAGTTTCTGATTGTTCTGTTTGCATAAATATCACGCCGGATTGTCTTGAAACCTGTTTTTTATTTATTTTTTAATGTGTATTTATTTTTGAGAGAGAGAGAGAGAGAGAGACAGAGCATGAGCAGGGGAGGGACAGAGAGGGGGAGACACAGAATCCGCAGCAGGCTCCAGGCTCTGAGCTGTCAGCACAGAGCCCGACGCGGGGCTCGAACCCACAAACCGTGAGATCATGACCCGAGCCAAAGTCGGACGCTTAATGGACTGAGCCACCCGGATGCCCCTGACACCTGCTTTTTATAATTCCACACCATGATGCATATTGAACTTAATTAATTATACATTGGGCACGTGGGTGGCTCAGTTGGTTAAGCGACCCAACTCTTGATCTCAGCTCAGGTCTTGATCTCAGGGTTGTGAGTTTGAGCCCTGCGTGGGGCGTGGAGCCTACTTAAAAAAATATATATATATGTAAACCTACGTTCATCCCCTTAGTGCTTTTTCTGCTAGGTGCCGGGCCAGGCCGTTGGATGCCAGGGGCTAGGACACATCCTTCCCCTCCGTCTCCTGCCGGCTCGCCACGATCGGCACAGTGAGGACAGGCTCCGTCTCGTTCTCCCCTTCGTGCCCGGCCGAGCGGCGACAACGGAGGTGACCCTCGATGGGTGTTGGCTAGATCAGCAGGCTGTAGGACCCGGCCCGAGGCTTGCTTGCTGCTGCCGCAACGGGACCGATCTTTAGCCGCGAGCTCTTGATGTGAGGTCAGTAACGCCTGCTGACCTCCTGTGGATTTCGCTTTATTGAAACGCTCGCACGTTTATTTTCGCCTGTAAACGTCGAGAGCCGGGGTAGAACCGTGTGCCCCGGCAGAGCGAAACCCCATAAATCAGATGTCAGACTGAGCGACCCGTGTGGTTTGGGTAACCGTCACGGTACTTTTTTGTTGCTGGGGTGGTGTCTGTGCGGTTCAGGCACTCATCCTCCGCCGAGAAACGACCGCGAGTTAAACACACACAAATATACGGAGCTCGTGACGGTGGGCCGGCGTGCTCACGACGAGGCCAGATGTCATTCCTCAGGAAGAACGAGCCGGATCTGCCACTTTAAAGGCTCAGGGACGCCTGGGTGGCTCAGTCGGTTAAGCGTCCGACTTCGGCTCAAGTCACGATCTCGCGGTTTGTGGGTTCGAGCCCCGCATGGGGCTCTGTGCTGACAGCTCGGAGCCTGGAGCTGCTTCGGATTCTGTGTCTCCCTCTCTCTCTGCTCCTCCCCCACTTGCACTCTGTCTCTCTCTGTCTCGACAATAAATAAAACATTAAAAAATTTTTAAAAAAAAAGGTTGAGAGGCTGTTTTACGTTGCACTACTGGATGGGGTCGCTGGAAGTAATTTCACTCCCGTCCCACATCCGGCTCGGGAAGGACAGCTGCGCCCCGGGGGACTGTCCCCTCCCACAGACTCTGACCCTGGGCCGAACACTGCCCTCCATCTGCTGTTAATTCCGGGGATGGTGGAGATTCAGCCCGGACCCCCTAACCTCCTGGGAAAGACTGGGCCTCCCGTTTCAAGGCCTTTGCGAGCGTGATACGCCGGGAGTAACTCACCCCTTGGAGTTGTGATCCGTAGCTCGCTCTGAACACGGAATCCGCAGGTGTCATGGAAGGCTGTCCCCTCCCCCAGCCGTGGAGCGTGTTCTTGCTTAGATCTTCCTTGGGCCCTGTTTTTATGTACGTACGTATGTATTTATTTATAAACGTTTACTTTTGGGAGACAGAAACAGAGTGCGAGCAGGGGAGGAGCAGAGAGAGAGGGAGACACAGAATCCGAAGCGGGATCCAGGCTCCGAGCTGACAGCACAGAGCCTGATGTGGGGCTCGAACTCACAAACCGTGAGATCGTGACCTGAGCCTTGGACGCTTCAGTGACTCAGCCACCCAGGCGCCCGTAATTATTCTGATAAAGTGTAACTTCTGCAGAGAAACGACCCCCCTGAGCGAGGACGGAAGCCGGGAAACTCCCGGGAAGCCCTCACTATTTGGCAGGGGCCTGGAAAGCCTCATTGTTGGGTCTCCTAAAGCACAGGGAGGTTACCGTCCCCCCGACTGTCCTTGCCCCGGCCTTGGCGGGGGGGAGGGGGGGACACGTCCCTACCCTCCCTCACTTTTCCTGGCAACTCCGAGGAGGCTCAGTTCCTTTGAGGACCGGCTGTGCCTGCAAGTGGGTGTGTCTGGACCCGGGCCGGTAAGCTTTCCTCCCGGTTTCAAGTTCCTCCTGTAGACGGGGATCGGGTGGCCCGCACGCTGTTTTTGTTGGAGTTTTCTCTTTGAGCTGGTCCACACGGGGCTGCTGAAAATTCTCCCCCTGATCTGTTCGGCACCAAAACCAGGACGTGTACCTATGGCGTAAAAAGTCTCCCTAGGAGGCAAAGCATCGTGGAAATGACACCCTTAGAAAAATGGCAGAAAATGGAGTTGTCACTCTTGAGCTCCAGAGGCCATGGCTCACCCCCCCCCCCACCCCCGCCGTGAGGCCTCTGGACCCTCCGCGAAGCAGGTGAGCCCCCAGTGGGCTCCCTGCACCCCGTCGTGGCAGGCCTTGTGCTGTGGTCCCCCTTCCTGCCCCGGCGCCCCTCACGGAGCGAGAAGCCGAGAAGCCTCTATGCATTCAGACCTCTGCCTCCCTGACCGTGACCTTCCTCCGTGAGCCAGCAGCTCTCAGAGTTGGCCTTTTGCAGTCATGTCAAAGGGGAAAAAAACAAGGTGCCTAAAAGCATTTTTTTTTTTTTTCTGGGAAAGAGCCTGGGTATAAATAAATAAATGAAACCCATACGAAGGAAAAGATTAAAAAAAAAAAATCAAAGATGAAGCCTTTGCATTTGGCCTGGGGTGTGAGTGGCAGGCTTTTTATGAGATAGCTTTCAAGTGTTGAGGTTGTGGTTTTCAATTGTCGTTCCTCCTTTTTATGCGCTCCTAATTCCAGGCAGGAGAGGTGGGGTTTTTTTTGTCTTTTTGTTTTTTTTTTTTAAGCCTTGCCCAGTCCTTGGGTGGGGTGATGGAAAGGGAACGGGGCTTTGGAATCATGCCTTCGTGCATCGATTCAACAGATGCTAAAAGGCACGTCCTGCATGCCTGCCCAGGATCAGCTCGTCGGCGGCCGAGCCGGGATCCGAAAGCGACAGGAGGCTTCTGTTGTGTTGTTACCCAAATGCGAAGGCCTGTTGTGTGCACGGGCTGAGTTAGCACTGGTGTGGATGGGGGCATATGGTCCAGGAAAGAGAGAGTTCTAAGGCCGTGTGATGTGAGCTAGGCAGACGGGAGCCCGGGGTGGGAAGGGAACACCCAGGAGGGCTTCCTGGAGGAGGTTGCCAATAAGCTGAGGCTTGAAGGTGGGGAGGACTTAGCTGGGCGTAGGGCGGTGCAAGACCAGGTTCGGTCCTGACTCTGGGGCTCACGGGTGGGGGGGGGGGGGGGGCGGGGGGTGTATGTCAGGTGCGTTCACAACGAGGAGACTGGGGCTCAGCCAGGACCCGGCCACTCCCTCCCGCATTTGTTAGGAGATGAGATGAATGGGTGGCATGGAAGGTGCCTGGCCCATAGTAGGTGCTCAGGAAACGTTAGCGGCCCACAGTCCACATCCCACGGACAGTAAGAATGTGGATAGTCCGTTCACTGCCACCTCAGGTCGCAAACCGGTGACCCCTGGTTGGCCGACAGAACTGGAATGATTTGCACACGTTTATAAGTTGGGCGATTCCGCACTAAACTCTGAATTTCGAGCCTTTTTGAAAGCTCGTGCCGCTGGTGACTGCTCTCGGCCTGCCCCCCACCCCAGGCCGAGCGACGGGCGGCCGCTTGGCTCTGTCTCCTGACCCGGGCTTCATCCTGTCCCCCAGGCTCCCGGCATCTCCCCAGCCCTGTGTCCCCTGTCCCACAGCCACGCGGTCACCCCCGCAAGCTGAACTTGGGTGCCGTGCGAACCTTGGCCATCGATTTCCTCCTGGTTGGCTGCCAGGCTTGGTGTGGACAAGGGCGTTCACCTCAAAACAGTGATGCACACTCAGGAAATCAGTGAGTCCCCAGCCTCGTGACACGGAGCCCCCACCCCTTTGAACGTCCACACCCGTTATACACCCCAGACGCCGGCCCTCCCAGGCCAGCGGATCTTTCTCCGTGACTCAGGGCAGCTGGCAGTTTGCATCTTTGAAGCGTTCCACTTTCTGGCACATGGACCAGTACTTTAGAAACCAGAACATTCCAGGGATCAATGGAAAGCCACTAAGCTGGCAGAGTAGGGTCCTTGGGGAAAAGCCACCGCGGTTCAAGCAGAGCCCCTCCTTCCAAATGTCAGACTGACCGTCGGAGGACGGTAACAGATTCAGACAGAAAGGTCCTCAGTGACGGGGCTGTGTCCCTTGGGGAACCCCGTCTGTGAGGAGCAGCGGAGTCCTGAAGAGGCGTCTGTGGAACCCTGCCGTGGCTCAGGTCCACGTGGCTGCCACGTTGGGCTTCCAGAATCCCGGCTCTGATGTGTCACCCGTATGCTTTGCAGAATCAAGATCCAGATTCTTGATCGCTCAAGGCTGCACCCAATTGCTTCCTCCTACAAGAAGCCCTCCCTGGTTCTTCCTGGGATGCCTCCCCTTTTCCCTCAGTGCCTCAGAGCTTGTGCTGTGAACCCGGAGCTGAGCATTCATGATCTCGCTTATTCCTCAGAACCCCTGCGAGGCGGGTACTGCCACCGCTCCCACATTACAGACGGGAAAACTGAGGCTTAGCAAGGCAAAGGGACCCACTCCAGACCACGGGCCCGAGCGTGTGGTAAAGTGAGATTCCAACGCCGAGCTCTGTGGGCACAGCCCCGGGCTCATAACCGCCGGCCCTGTCCTGTCCCCCCCGGGCTCTGAGCACAAACTCCTTTGGAATGTGAGTCCTTGAGCCAGACAGAGCCTGGGTCGTTCTGCAAGAGCGTTTCTCGTTTATTAAGGTCGAGAAATCTCGGGTCCTGTTTAGTGTTATCTTTGATGTTCAAGGGCGGGGTGGAAACTTCTCTGTGTTCATGTGACCCAGTTTCTGTGCTTTGAAAATGCGGTTCCTTTCTCTTGCCCTGCTCCCTGTGTCTTTGAGACCAGGCGGCAGGGCCTTCTGGAATCATCTCTGTGTCCACGTGCTCTGGCTCACATCCTGTGTCCCGGTGGGCGGACGACCTGTGTGGCGTCTTTCTTAGAAGTTCCACGGGCTCGTGACTCACCTGTGTGGCACACCTGTGTCCCAAAGCCCACCTGGGCCACCCCCCACTGACATGAATCCAAAGCCTTTTGTTCCCCCCGGGCTGTGAGCATAACCACGTCTCGGGCGGCCTGGACCCCAGCGGACCTCCTTGGCCTCTCGGTCCTTCTGTGATGTCGGCCTGGGAAATGGGATTTAGGAGCTCAGGGTCTCTGCATACACCCACAAGTATGCGCCTCGTGTATACGTGAGGACTTCCTCTGAAAGATCTCTTTTTCTCTTTCCTTTTTCTGCCTCTGAACACGATGGGCTGGTTAAAATGGCTTTTGTAACTCGTCACATAGTAAAAAACAATTGCTGAAACTGGGCGGCTGTTTTCTCGGCTGGCCTGGGCCACCGGTGGGCGTCATCTTCAGAGGATTGCTGGGAGAGTGGGGGTGGGGACTTCTCAGAAACCCACCTGAGCATCCTTTACGCGTCAGGGTGGTAACATTTGTCTGTATCTTGCACGGAGTCAGGCTAAGGGCTTGGGGATGAAAAGACGGCTGCGCGTGGGGCCAGTTCCTAGGATGCGCCCTGTGGGGGTCGGATTAGGTTGTGTGCGTGCGAGGGGCCGACCGCCGGGCAGACCTCCAGACCGGATGTTGTTGGCAAAGCATTCACTTTTCCTTTCCTTTTTTCTTTTCTTTTCTTTTCTTTTCTTTTCTTTTCTTTTCTTTTCTTTTCTTTTCTTTTCTTTTTTCTCTTTCTTTCCTTTTCTTTTCCTTTTCTTTCCTTTTCTTTACTTTTCTTTTCTCTTTCTTTTCTTTTTTCTTTTCTTTTCTCTTTCTTTTCTTTTTTTTCTTTTTTCTTTCTTTTTTCTTTTCTCTTTCTTTCCTTTTCTTTTTTTCCCCTTTCCTTTCCTTTTCTTTTCTCTTTCTTTTCTTTTTTTCTTTTCTTTCTTTTTTCTTTTCTCTTTCTTTCCTTTTCTTTTCTTTCTTTTTCTTTTCTTTTTTCTTTTCTCTTTTTCTTTTCTCTTTCTTTTCTTTTCTTTTCTTTTCTTTTCTTTTCTTTTTCTTTCCTTTCCTTTTCTTTTCTTTCTTTTCTTTTCTTTTCTTTTCTCTTTCTTTCCTTTTCTTTTTTCTTTTCTTTTCTCTTAATTTTCTCTACTTTTTTTTTTGTGGTAAAACATACATAACATGAAATTGATCATTTTAACCCTTTTTAAGTGTGCTTTTTCAGTGGCGTTCATTCCATTCACAGTGTTGTTGTGCAGTCACCACCCTCCCATCTCCTGAAGCTGCTTTTCATCAGGAACTGAAACTCGGTCCCTGTTAGGGGAACTCCCCCTCTCCCCCTCCTCCCCCTCCCCCCACCATTCCACTTCAGGTCTCTGGATGTGACGACTCCGGGTCCCTCACTGTGTGAGTAGAATCGTACAGTGTTTGTCCTGTTGTGAGTGTTTCAAGGAGCTGATGCCCTCCAGGTTCACCCATGTGGTAGCTGGTGTTAGAATTTCCGTCCTTTTTTTTTAAACTTTTTAAAAATGTTTTTTTTTTAATTTATTTTTGAGAGAGAGAGAGAGAGAGACAGAGTGTGAGTGGGTGAGGGGCAGAGAGAGAGAGGGAGACACAGAATCCGAAGCGGGCTCCAGGCTCCCATCTGTCAGCACAGAGCCCGACGCGGGGCTTGAACCCATGAATTGTGAAGTCGTGAGCCAAAGTCCACTGCTCAACTGACTGAGCTACCCAGACGCCCCCTTCCTTTTTTTTTTTTTTTTTAAGTTTATTTATTTGAGAGAGATGTGAGCAGGGGAGGGGCAGAGAGAGAGAGAATCCCAAGCAGGCTCTGTATTGTCAGCACACAGCCTGACGTGGGGCTCGAACTCCCCAAACTGTGAGATCATGACTTGAGCTGAAACCAAGAGTCCGACGCTTAACCGGCTGAGCCCCCCAGGCGCCCCAGAATCTCCTCCCTTTTTCCGGGTGCACAGCCTTCCATCGTGTGGGTACATCACATTCTGCTTCATTCTGTCACCCCTTGCCGGGCACCTGTGTTGTTGGCCACCTTTTGTGAATCGTGCTGCTGTGGAACATGGGAATGCGAAAGTTGACCGCGTAAAAAGCCTCGCCTCAGGCCCTTCACCGATGTTAGAAGCAGGCGACCTGGGGCCCCACTGCTTTTGTCCTTGTGCGGGGCGGAGGGTCGGCTGTCCGCGGAGCCCGCTGTGTGCCTGGCTCTGGGCTGGAGACCTGGTGTTCATCATTTCACCCTTCCAGGGGCCCTGACATTTTGGGGAAAGGCTCAGAGGGGTCACTGGGTCTTGTCTGGGGTCACAACACTAGCAAAGTTGGGGGGATCCCCCCCCACCTGCCTGCCCCAAAGCCATCATGCTACTCTTCACATGCCCGGGATCGGACGTGTGGTTGGTTCACAGTGACTGGGGTATTGAGAGAGAACGCGTGAGAAAGTTTCGCGGAAGAGAAGACTTGGGCAAACCGGTGACCGATGGAGAGGCCGGTCTGTGGCGTGTGATGGGGACGGTTGCCCAGTGTCCTTAAGCAGGGCTGTCAAAGCAGCAGGTGCCCAGGCCCCACCCATTGAATCGGATCTTGCGTCTGGAGGCTGGAGTCCCAGGAGCAGCCAGGCGCCAGAGGAAACGTGGTGTGACAAGGGCAGGGGTGTTAGTCCTGGGGGTCCCCCATGGCGGATGTGACTCCAGGCATTCTCCTGGAGGGCCTCTAGTGTGGGGAGCGAAGGATCCTCTAGGATCCGAGCCCTGTGACTGTAAAGTGCACCCTCTACCCAGCACGCGCGCGCACACACACACACACACACACACACACACACACACACACTCTCACACACACAGACACAGACTGGTGCTATCTAGCCCCGAGGTCATGGTGCCTCCAGCTCCAAGCCTGTGGTCTGGTTTGTTGGATCCTATTGTGTGCTCTAACACCACAACCCTGGCCATTACCTGCTTGTCAGCTTTCTGTCCCCTTGAACCTGGCCGTCGACAACAGCGTTGCTTTAAATTCCAGACTTGCGTGTGCACATGCTGGGAGGGGCCTGCGCCCCCAGATTCCGCGGCTGAGGACACAGCTCTGCCGGGAGCAGAGGGGCGCCCGCCTTTGTAGGCCCCGTCGCTGTGATATTCCAGCTTTGTCCATCTCAGCAGCCGTGGGAGGTTCTGGAAGCATCCAGAAGCTTCCGTGTCTTACTCATGTGTTCCAAAGAGCAGCGAAAACAAGACTGGCAGGGCTTGGCGGGCCCCAGAAGTCCTTGGCGAGAGGGAAGAGCCGGGGGATGTATTCTCGGTTCGGAGCATTTTCCCTCGGACTCTTTCTGGGCAGCAGGCCATTTAGGAATGTTTGTTAAAGGCTTGGAAAACAGGAGTCGATTCCTCCCTGTTTCTGCTGCCAACGTGCGAGGACACGGAATTCTGTTCTCACCAACCCTTGTTTTCCTCTCTCTTCCTGCTCCACAGTGAGTGACCTACAGGAAGAAGGCAGACATGCCATCGACTCGCCGATGTCCCCTGCCTCGGCGGACGTCCACCCCGAAGACACTGTGCTAGGTAAGGCGGGTCCTGCCGGCCCCCTGTCGTGAGCGAGCTGGCCTTCCGCGGCGTGTGCCTGGGGTTGGTGAGGCTGACCAGGGGCACCGTCGGTCAGCGTGGTCTGCGGATCTCACATCATCCCAGCTGGCGTTTGAGAGTCGGGGCTCCTGGCTCAAGGTCACGTTTAGAAAAGGCCGTAGGAAAAACTACGTTTCCTCTGAGAGTTTCCGCCTCTCTGATTTCAGATGTGAGCTTTGTTAGTATTTAAGTACGACGAGGCCCACAGATCAGGGGCTGACCACCCCCAAAACGATGGCCTGTTACACGCACAGTTCCCGGGGGTGGGGGGGTTCCTGCCAGGGGTGGCTGGGAGGCAGGAGGGGAGAGCGGGGCCTTTCTCTCCTTGCGAGAAGGGCTGGGTGGGGCAGGGTAGGCAGGTTTGGCTCGGCGAGTGGATCATCTCCATGGGCTCTAGAGGCTCTCTGGAGAGGTCTGTAGCTGCCCCCGGGTGATTAGGGACATGTGGGCAGGGGGTGTGAGAACCCAGCCAAAGAGGTGGCTGGGGATGGGCTCCGGGTTGGTTGGTTTGCCCAGAAAAGGCAGTCACGGGGGCCTTGTTTGCCATCTTAGGAACTGGCCAGCCCGGGAAGGGGCAGTAGTATCTCTAGGTCCACAGGCCCCGAGGTGTCACAGCATTAGCGAATATACGAAGGAAGAAACGTAATTAGTACACCCCCATCTGTGTGTGAGCCAGAGCTATCCCAAAGCCACGGGCTTGCTAGGGAGGACCCAGCGAGTGGCAAGGCCCCTGCACCCACCTCCTTGGGGCCACGTCACAGCCGGCACTTGAGGAGGCGACAGGCAACGTGTTTTTCTCAACGCGCGTTTTGGGATCTGATCAATCTGAGAGGCCGTTGTGGAACATTCCGTGTATTTCCAAACCCTGGTTCAAAAGGAGGTCCTGGTCGGTCCCTCCCTCGTGGTTTCCACGACAAGGGCAGGCCAGCGGGAGCTTGTGGAGAAATGCAGACACAGGTTCAGCCTGGCAGGCTTGAAGCCCAGTGCTGGACGAGCCCCCTGAGATCCTGCTGGGGTCCACTGTGGCCCCTGTCTCTTCTTGGAAGAGTGTAACCCCTCACTGTCCTGCTTTTGGTTGTCTTCAGCCAGGCTGAAGTTGCTGTCCAGGCAGATGCTCCCGGGTGACCCTTTCCAAGGGGAACGCGAGGACTAGCTCGTGGGTCTGGAAATTAGCCTGACACAGAACAGGGTTCTTCACCTCGGCACTGTGGACATTTGGCACTGGGTCATTCTTTACTGTGGGGGCCTGTCCTGTGCGTTGTGGGTTTGAGCATCCCTGACCTCTGCCCACTAGATGCCACCAGCTGGGACGACCAAAAACGTCTCCAGACATTGCTACAGCCCCCCTGGGGGTCGTGGAGGGACTGTCAGTCCTGTTGAGAACCCTGCTTTAAACCAACAGGAGGGCTAGAAGGTTAATTGGAAACATCTGTCAGGCTGTTGTTTTGTTGATAATGCCTTGAACTTGCCTTTGCCTGGGCCCTAACCCTCCTGTTTTACCATCTTTATAAATAGCTGCTCTTGGGCAAAGCTTCAGTTTGCTTCGTAACGTTCTACTCGTCCCTGAAGCTTGGGTGACCTCGATAAGGACTGACCTTGTTAGCACCTGGAACTGAGATCTGAAGGCCAGAGGGGTTGTGGAGTGGGGGGAGAGGGTGTCAGGTGGACAGCGGCATGTACCAAGGCCCTGCGGCAGGCAGTGGTGAGGCTTGCTGAGGGGCAGGGGAAAGCTGGGAGGGCTGGAGTGGAGAGTGCCTGGGACAGCTGGGGAAGCCAGGCTGCAGAGGGCCTCGGAGGCCACGTGGAAGGGTCTGGCCTTGGTCCCAGGAGTACCAGGAGGCTGCTGAGGGCCGTAGCAGGGACATCACAAGGGACCCCCGTGTGGTCCCCCGTATGTCACCTGGAACATCCCGCTCAAGCATCAGATCTGCACGACTCCAAAAATAGTTCTCCACTTTGTCCCGTTTTAAAATTTCCTGCTGTGAAGCCAGTTCCACTCAAAGCCCTTTCGTTCCCTCCGGCACGGACTGGGCCCCAGGAGCCTGGTCATCGTCACCTGTGTGTCCTGCGGGCCCACCCCTGCCCAGGCCCCGAGGCCTCCCTCTCCGCTTCCCCCCGCACGCAGTCAGCCGTGCCTCCCACACCCCCTCTCCTTCCAGGCCCTGGTCGGTTTTGTTCTGGTTCGTGTCCGGCCCCCGTGGATCTTCTTATTGTCACATGAGTCCCTCAGGGGCAGCTTGCTGGGCCCCAGCGTCCTTGGATCAAGGCCTGAACATGGAGCGAAAACAAGTGACAAGTAAACAGAACAGGGATGAACACGTTTTATTGGGAAACCTCGCCCACCGTCACCCACACTTAATTTTTGCTATTTTTTCCTAATTTTTTGGCCCGTACTGTTTTACGTAGTGGTGAGCTTTCTCAGCACACGTATTTATTAACAGTGGCTGCGGGGAGCTCTTCCCACAGATCCGATGCGGGCCGTGTGCATGCCGTCCTCTCCCTTCGTCCCCAGCCAGGGGCGGCTTCCTGCTTCCCGTTCAGGAAGGGGCCGGGCCCATCCACCTTCCAGAAGTCGGCTGCCCGCTCCGGCTCGTGTGACTTGATGTGGCACCGTGCGGGGCCGGTGGCTCTCTGCTCTCAGTCCGTCTGCCCCGCTTTGTGCGAGGGGAGCCGGCCGTCCCCGTGTCCCCGCACGCCCACTGGTGCTGACCGTGACTCTTTTCCCCGGCAGGGGAGAATGAGGAACGCACAATGATCGACCCCACGTCCAAGGATGACCCCAAATTCAAGGAGCTGGTCAAGGTAAGGAGCGCCTCGGTTAGCACGTTCCATTCGCGCTGCTGGGCTGCATCGGGGAGCGGAGGGTGAGGGGCTGAGCCCAAAAGATGGTCCCCGGGGCCAGGGAGGCAGTGATGGCAGGGCGGGGGGGGCCCCGGGACTGCTTCTGAGCCACGGCGGTGCCTTCCGCGCCCTCCGCCTGATTTTCTGAGCTCCGGCTCAGCGGTGAGGCCGTATTTGTGGCATTTGTGTGTGTCCTCGTGAGGACTGTGGTTTTGATTGCTCTGATCTAAACCACAACAGGGCTTCAAAAGGCAATCCTTCTGACTTTAAGCAAAGGCTCGGCGCGCTCACAGCGTGCTCCCCCCACTCCGGGAGACCCGGCTCCGGGCTGCCTGGGCAGCCGTGGAAAAGGTTTCTCTTCTGCAGCTCGAGGTCGGCTCGGGTGAGCCCCCCAAGGCGCTGAAAACACCGTGCACGGCCAGGCCACAGACATAGTCTATTAAAAGCGCTCCTCAAACACGTTTCTCCACCTCAGCCTCCGCCGTCGGACCCGAGGTGCCGTGTTCTCACAGGGGCTGACGCAGAAGAAAGAAAACCTTGGCAAATTGTGTCCTTTTAAAAACTGACCTTGAAGATGTCCGTTTTAGGACCCACCCCCAAATGTGGATTCTTAACAACTTAAATGGCCTAGTTTATTTTTTGAAGAATTTTTTTCTCCCATCCCACACAAGAGAATTGGTGAGAAAAGTGACCCTCTCTTTCAGCCCCCCAAGATGTTATTACAGGGGATGTCGAGGTAG
The DNA here is from genome assembly GCF_018350155.1 of Leopardus geoffroyi. Classification (NCBI taxonomy): domain Eukaryota; kingdom Metazoa; phylum Chordata; class Mammalia; order Carnivora; family Felidae; genus Leopardus; species Leopardus geoffroyi. Next base: position 137,448,777 of record NC_059341.1, read on the forward strand.
TGGAAAGGGTTCGGCTTCTCCAGAGAAACGGAACCAACAGAACGGATCCATCCATCTTTCTGTCTGCCTGCCTGTGTATCTCTGGGACGTTAATTGTGACAAATCGGCTCGCACGATTAAAGTCCCACACTCTGCTGTCTGCAGCCGGAGACCCAGGAAAGTGGGTGCTGTCATTCCAAGGCCAGCGAGCCAGGAGGACTGAGGACAGGGGTTGATGTGCAGAAGAGGATGATTCCAGCCTTCCTCCACCTTTTCGCGCCATTCAGGCCCCCCTGTGGATTGAGGGAGGTCCCCTCTGCAATGGGGAGGCTCTTGTGCTTTGCTGGGTCCTCCAATTCAAATGCTAATCTCTTCTGGAAACACCCTCACGGAAGGACGGAAGGACGGAAGGACGGAAGGAGGGACACAGCCAGAAGGAATGTTGAATCAGACCTTCGGCTGCCCATGGCTCAGTCCTGCTGACACTTAGTATTAACCGCCACTGGGCTTTCTCCTTCTCTGACATGTGAGCAAAGCTTGAGAGTTCACAGCTTGAAACACCCCCAGGGGAGCCGGTGCCCTCCTCCCTTTGACACGGGCACAGAGAGGAGAGGCACCCCGCCCTCCCACCGCCAGCTTACCGTGTGTGTTAGTGAGGTGCGCCTTCACTAACCGTGAATTAAGCTGCGAATCTCCACAGGAGATCGGCCGCGTGGTCGAGCATCGACTGGGTGTTGTTCCAAAGCCGTGGCCAGCTCCGTGGCGCCCCTGCCTCGCCCCCCTTCTGGTCACTCTTGCTGGTCTGGGGTTGCGCCCCCCGGCAAGGGAGCAGCAGCGAGCTTGGCCCTGGGCGCTCTTTCTGGGCAAAAGGGGCTCTGCAGACGTAACGCAGGGGTCTTGGTTTGAGAGAGGATCCTGGGATGCCCGGGTGGGCCCAGTCCCGGCACAAGGGTCCTTAGAAGAGGGGGAGATTCGACCACGGGTGTAGATACAACCTGATGATAGGAAAGCAGGTGCTGCATTGCGGGCTTGGAAGGTGCAGGAAGGAGCCGTGTGCCAAGGAGTGCAGGCGTCGTCTGGGAGCCGGTGAAGGCGAGGAAACGGATTCTCCCCTGGAGCCTCCAGAAGGAGCTGGCCCTCCCACCACCTTGACCTTAGCCCCGTGGAGCTGATTCTGGACTTCTGACCTCTAGGGCTGGAAGGGGATAATACGCGGGTACCGTGGAGGTCATTTGTTAGAGCAGCCATAGGAAACCTCGTCACCAGACTACGTCACCTCCCTTCCCCAAGGTGCCTCCTCCTGGCTACAGCTGCCGGTTCGTTCCCCAGTCCCCCTGGGTCACTCTGTCACTTCCTGGAAGGGCCAGCTGCGAGACGCTTCGATGTGGCCGTCCCGCCAGCTTGGAGCACACGTGCCAAGAGATGGGCAATTTCCGGAAGGTTCCGCCTGCTTTCAGGCTGCAGGCAGCATCTCGAGGCAGGCTTGGGGGCGTACTTTTTACTTCCTCAAGCGTTTTCCAAAATAAACGTTAACACGGCAAGCATGACGGTGGCACTGGGTGGGCATCGGCGAAACATCAGCTGCCGTGGTGGGAGTGTGGAGGGGCCGACGCAAAGTGTTCGTTCTCACTAACTGCGGCCCCTTTTTTTTTTTTTAAAAGTTTATTTATTTTGAGAGAGCCAGAGAACAAGTGGGGTAGGGGCAGAGAGAGGGGGACACAGGATCTGAAGCAGGCTCCGTGCCGCCCGCACGGAGCCTGACTTGGGGCTCGAACTCGCAAACCTGAGCCGAAGTCGGATGCCCAACCGACTGAGCCCCCCCAGGCGCCCCGGTAACCACAGCCTTTTTGACCAGAGTCGCGTGTGGGTGGCGGCGTGGGAGATGCCTGTGCTGAGCTCCGGGCGTGTGGGGTGCTGCGTGTGGGGCCCGCGCGCGTCCCTGAGTCGGGGTTCGCTGGCGTCAGCACCCGCTTCTCCTGGGAGCAGCGTGTGTGTCCGGTGAGGGGTGAGCCGGGAGGGTCACCTGCCGTCTTCTCCTGGGGCTGGAGGCCGGGACCGTGGCCTGCCCTCGGGGGCCAGCAGCCTGGGCCGCGTCGCCTCCCAGCTCCCCTCTTTGCTCCCCGTGCTCGAGCCCCCGGCCTCTTGGCTGCCGAGCACGTGCCCACCCGGGTGTGAGGTTAGAGCCGCCGGTCCCCCGAGCCCGCCCTCGCTTCTGACGCCAGTTACAAGTTTGGGGTCCCCAAGGCGACATGGAGGTTTGACCCCAGAAAGACTCGCACAGCTCACGGAGCGTTGCCGTGCTCTCAGCCGTGCTTCGTCACGGTGGAAGGACACAGGTTAAAACCCGCCGAGGGGGGAGGAGCTCAGGGCAGGCCCAGGAGGGCACCGTCCACTTGCCTTCTGGCGGCATCGAGGACAGCGTCACTTACTGGCGACGATATGACCGTGTTCTTCGAGCACTGCCCGCCAGGGAAGCTCCCAAGCCTCGTGGTCCGGAGTGTTTAGGGGAGCACCACCCCGTGGGCGGAACCGACTGCCCTCACGGCCGGCTGCCCCCAGCCCTTCCGCCCCGATGGACAGAGGGTGACCCAGAGCCCCCATCCTGGGCCACGTGGGTCGCTTCTGGCAGCCCAGGCTCCCGCCCCAGGCACGCTGTCTGGCAGGATGCCCCGGGGGCCTGAGGCGCGGGCCAGCCTGCGCTCTGGGCAGGGTTAGTGTCTGCACCTGTCTGGGCGCTCCTGGCCCCCCGCGTGGAGTACCCTTCTCCGCTTCTCCACTGCCTCCTGCCACTCCCTCCTCCAGCGCCCTCCCTGCACCCGGGCACTTCGCACCTCCTTGCCCTGCCTGGTCTCCTCCCCTCCACTTCCTGTGGCCTGGCACCTGGCCTTTGGTCTGGCCTGTCTTCCGCTGGGTCCCCAGGGCCTGGGCGTGTGCCCGCACACAGCGAGGCTGATCCGCACTTGCAGGACGAGGAGTGAACCGGCGGGGGCGGGGTGGGGGGGGCACCAACGTGTGGTTTTGCGTCAGAACCACTGCTGAGGGCGTGCGGCTTCGGGACGACCCACGTCTCCTTGCCCCGTCCCAGCCCTGCAGGGTCTGAATCTCGGGAAGGGGGCTCTGGGAGCACGGGGCGGGGGGCGGGGGCGCTTGTGGATCGGACGCTGACATGGGGGGTCCCCGGAGTACGCCCTGGGAGCCGGGAGTGTGGACGGCCGGTCTTGGTGGTCCCGACGGAATGCCTCCAAGCCCTTGACCTTCGTGATTCTTGCTGCTTTCCAGACCCCCTTTCTGCACCGGGGACTCGCCTGGTCCAAGCCTCTGGTCGATCATGTCTGAGGAGGCCTCGGCAAAGGGCACCTGCCCGTGGTTCTTTGCAGGGATTTGGCTCAGAACCGGGGTTTTGGGTGGGGAGTGTGGACCACGCGCAGGCCTGAGCGGGTCTGGGGTGAGGTCCGCTGGGCACGTCCCAGTCTGGGCACCCGAGGGACCCTTCAGCGGGAGTGCGGTCAGCCCCCTCCTTTCCTTTCTCCGTTCTCCGTCATCTGGTCTTTTTCACCTCTTGTCTTGACCCCTGTCCTGTCTCCCTCTGGGGACTTAGCCCCGCCAACCTGCTGCCGCGGAAGCGTCACCGTTTAAGATACTGTGAGCTGCCCTCTGCTTCCTTATAAAAGACAAGCCCGGCTCGGCCTAAGCCAGCTCATAAGGACGAGGCCGTTCGTTCAGAAATTCTCTTTGAGCATCTGTTGTGCATAATGCAGTGTTAAGGGGCAAAGGTGCTTGGAGTCTGGCCTCCTCCATTCACATCCCGGCCCGGATTAAAGCGGGAAAGGTGGCGTCGTGACCGTGACGGAGGCTCCGTTATCGCCGTGTGGCAGGTGCTGGAACGTGAGCGCGTCCCGGGCGGTGCGGGCACGGAGCAGAATGGGTGGGCCTGCGGTGGGAATCGGGGAGTGGGCACGAGCCTTCCGTGGGTTCAGGAGCCCGACAGACCTCCCGCAGCTCTCTGCCGGTGCTTTGTGCCGCAGTAATTTTCTCTAGCACCTTCCGGAAGCTCCCCGAACTGCCTAACGGGGCGAACGGCTCGCGTGGCCCGGGAAGATTGCAGCTTATAGATGAGACGCTTTGTGTTTTGAACGATCCTCGAAAGAGAGAGCACGGCAGTTGTCATGCTCTCCCGGAACAGACAGCCAGAGAAAGGCCTGCCCCCCGGGAAGCCACGCTGGTCCGAGGCGAGCTGGCCGTTTTCCTCCCCGTGAGCAGATTTCACATCTCATTTCCCGGCTTCTCGGACGAGACTCTTGCTGCTTGTTGAGTTCTGTTTCCTTCCTCCCTTTGTCCCTGTGAAGAAAACAGCTGCATATCGACGGTCTGGGCGGAAGGCAGTGCCGTGAGCGCCAGAGCCGCTCGGAGACGCGCCCTGTGATGCGTCCTGGCCCTGCACCCAGCTCCGGGTGGCCTCCCCGCCCGTGGCAGGAAAGCCCGCCTCAGTGGATTAAGCAGCGATGAGCCTGTTTGGAAGTGATTAAAACATAACTGTCATAGCTTTGGGGGAGACAGGTCGCAGATCCTGATTATCATTCAGGAGGAGCTAGAGAAACGGTAATTTTTTATTCTGCTTAAGGCAAGCTTGTAAAGCGGGCGTGCACAGAGCGCTCTGCCACGGGCATCGTTAATTTGTGTCCTGGACATTTGCCTGCAGGATTTGGGGCTTGCAGATGAGTCCGTCCGAAAAATAATAACGGGTGTTCTCTGTAAAAAGCCTTTTGTGAAGCAGAGGACTGAGAGAGGGACCAGCCGGGAAGTAGGACGGGGTACTTTGTGGTTGGCGTCCAGGCGGAGGTTGAGTCTCCCCGGGGCCGGTGATGAACTTGGGTGCTGGACTGCTTTCGCTCCCCAGAGTCGACCCCCGTTGGCCTGTGGTGGAGAATATGCTTTTCATCCCTTTCTGTCTTGTTCTGTAATTGAGCTTTGATCAGGTCAGCGATCAGATGGCATTTTTAAGTTCTCGTTTCTTGGTAGCAGAAACGTTGTCTCGTGTTTAACGGCAGGACTGTGCTCCGGGCCAGGCGGCCTCTGGAGCCAGATGTCCGGGTGCCCGGGAGACCGGCCCTGTTCTGTAGGCAGTGCTGCACTTGATCGGAGCGCCTTGCATGGGTCTGTTCCAGGTTTAGCCACTGGGGACGTGTCGTCGGGCAAAACAGAGGCCCCACCCTTACGGAATGGACAGGCCAGCTGGAGAGACGGATCTGCCGAACTGTGGTCAGATGGCCGTGAGCGCTTTGCAGGAAGCCAAAACAAGAAGGAGGGCGGCTTCCTCTCCCTCTGTGGGAGGTGTGGTGGTCAGGGAGGTGGCATTTGAACCGAGAGCTGCTCGTTGGTACCTAGGGGAAGAACGTCCCCGCAGGGGCAAGAGCAGATGCAAAGGTCCCGTGGTATGCGTGTGCCTGGCATGTATAAGGACCAGCGAGGGGGGCAGTGGTCAGAGATAAGATCGGAGAGGCGGCAGGGACGCCCATGGTGTTAGACTACCAGCAGGACGGGGACCAGTTCTCTCTAGTCGCCGTGGGAGCATTAGGGGGCCCGGCTCCCGTGTCCCCCCGTGTGTATGCTCCCTGCACATGCCCTTCCCAGCAAGCAGCTGTGACACCTTAACCGCCCCGTGTGGGGCACAGATGAGGTCATGTTTATATCTCCAGTGCCTGGGGGGTCCTCTGGTATATACTAGGTGCTGCTGGCTATGCTGAGTGAATCAGAAAGGGGCTTTTGACGTGCAGAGAGCTCCGGGGATGGTCACATGCGAAGAGCTCTGGGGGTGGCCACACTCACGTCTGCGGGGACCGTCGTAGCCGCTTAGGACTGCCGGCCACATCACCTCCCCAAATCCTCAGAATAACCCCGCGGAAGCAGATGTTACCCTCTGCCTTCCTGAGAGTCATTCAGTCACCGCTTTATCGAGACGGAGTTCACATCCCGAACGGTTTGGCGGGAGCTGGGCTGCGCCTACGGTCACGCAGCCACTGCCTCCGTCGATTTAGGAACGCTGTCATTGTCCTCACTCCCAAAAGACCCCCCCCCCCCGACCCCCGCCACCACCAGCAGTCAGTCCCTACTCCTTCCCCTCCCCTCCCGCCGGCAGCCACTGTCCCTTTGGAATTATTCTGTCTCCATAAACCTGCCCGTTCTGGGTATTTTGCATAAGGGGAATCATACGATGTGTGGCCTTTTGTGACTGGCTTCTTTCACTTGGCGTAATATTGGAAAGATTCACCTGAGGGGTGGAGTCAGTTAAGCGTCCGACTTTGGCTCAGGTCATGATCTCGCGGTCCGTGAGTTCGAGCCCCGCGTCGGGCTCTGTGCTGACGGCTCGGAGCTTGGAGCCTGCTTCGGGTTCTGTGCCTCCCTCTCTCTCTGCCCCTCCCCTGCTCGTGCTCTGTCTCTCTCTCTCCCTCCCTCTCTCTCTGTCTCTGTCTCTGTCAAAAATAAATAAACGGGGCGCCTGGGTGGCGCAGTCGGTTAAGCGTCCGACTTCAGCCAGGTCACGATCTCGCGGTCCGTGAGTTCGAGCCCCGCGTCAGGCTCTGGGCTGATGGCTCAGAGCCTGGAGCCTGTTTCGGATTCTGTGTCTCCCTCTCTCTCTGCCCCTCCCCCATTCATGCTCCGTCTCTCTCTGTCCCAAAAATAAATAAACGTTGAAAAATAAATAAACATTAAAAAAAATTTAAAAAACAAAAGCATCCGACTCTTGGTTTCCGCTCAGGTCATGATCTCCCAGTTTGTGAGTTCAAGCCCCGTGTTGGGCTCTGAGCTGGCAGTGTGAAGGAAGCCTGCTTGGGATTCTCTCTCTCCCGCTCTCTGCCCCTCTCCCTCTTGCTCTGTCTCTCAGAATAAATAAATACACTTAAAAAAAAAAAAAGATATATCTGTGTTGTAGCAGCTGTTCCTTTTTTATGGCTACTCCCTTCATCTGTTGATGGACCTTGGGTTGTTTCCACCTTTTGACTGTTTGAAACAGGGAAGGTATTGAACATCTGTGTATGAGATTTTGCGTGGACACGTGTGTTCAGTTCTCCGGCATTGCTGGGTCAGCTGATAATTTTATGTCTCACCTTCTGAGAAATAGCCAGACTGTTTTGCAGAGCGGTTTCAACCGTTGTACGTTCCCTTCAGCAATGTATGAAAGGTCCTGGTTTCTCCATATCCTTGCCAGCACTGTTTATTATACGTCTTTTTTTTTTTTTTTTAAGTTTTCTTAGTGTTTATTTATTTTTGAGAGAGAGAGACGAAGAGACAGAGCATGAACAGGGGAGGGGCAGAGAGAGAGAGACACACAGAATCGGAAGCAGGCTCCAGGCTCTGAGCCATCAGCCCAGAGCCCGACGCGGGGCTCGAACTCCCGGACCGCGAGATCGTGACCTGAGCCGAAGTCGGACGCTCAACCGACTGAGCCCCCCCCAGGCGCCCCTATTATACATCTTTTTGATCACAGCTACCCTAGGCGGTATGTCCCCATCGCTCTGACTTGCATTTGCCTCATCGCACGTGGCGCTGACCGTCTCTTCGTGCGTTGGGCGTGCGCACGCGTCCTCGGAGAAACGTCTCTTCAGATCTCTTGCCCATTTTAAAACCGGTTGTCTTTTTATTGCTGAGTTCTGAGAGCACTTTATGTATTCTGGAGAGAAATCCTCTCTCGAGATTTGCAAAATCTTCTCCCATTCTGTGGGCCGTCCTTTCACTTCCTTGCCGGGTATCTTTGGAGGGACAAAAGTGTTTAGTTTTGTTTCAGTCCGGTGTTACCTGCTTTTTACTTTGGTGGTTTGGGAGATTTCTTCGCGGCTCTCAGTGGCGTTCTGTTGGTCTCTGTGTCCGTCCTTAGGCCCGTGCTGCGTGCTTTTATTACCGCGGCTTTTTAGTTACGTTTGAAGTCGGGAAGCGGGAGTGCTCCAACGTTTTTTTCCCTCTTCTTCAAGATTGTTTTGGCTCAAGGGGAGCCCTTGAGTTTCCATATGCGTTTCAGGACCTGCTTGTCCGCTCCTGCAAAGAAGCCATCTGGATGGTGATTTTTTTTAATGGTATTTATTATTATTTTTTTCCTATCTACCACAGCAATATATATAGACACGCTGTGGAAGCCTGAAAGACAAAAATCAAACAGAAGGCAGTGGTAATTTTCTTTTATTTGTGTCCCTTCAGGCTTCGTGTTTTGCGTATATAGCTTTTCCTGCGCAGAATTTAGAATCGTTCCAGCGTCAGTCAGTGTGTCGGGGGCACGTTTGGATGAGTATCTTGGCGGAAGCTTCTGGAACTGGAATTGCCGGGTCCCACAGCACACCCGGGGATAGGAATTGATTTGTCGTCTTTTTCACGGAGACTCTGAGGACCGCAGGGGCTAAGTGACAGGCCCAAGGTCACACGGCTAAAAGCCGGGGAGAGCCGGGCGTCCAGCGCGGACCCCGGGTCCCGCGGCGCGTTTCGTAGGTGGCGGGCGGGGGCGTTTGCATGGGACGCGGATGCTTGAAATGTGCGACAGAATATGGCGTTTTAGTTTTCTCTCCACCTGTAGCCAAGTACCCGTTCAGCCGCTTAAAGCCACGTGGGTTTATCCGCGCACAGTTCTGTAGGCCAGAGGTCCGCGTGGTGTGGCCGGGCTCGCTGCTCAGGGTGTCACCTGTTGAGTTCCTTTCTGGAGGCTCCGGGGACGCATCAGCTCTCCGCCCCGAGAGGCCTGTCCTCTCCGGGGGGGGGGGGGGGGGGGGCGCTGTCCTCAGAGCCAGCAAAGGAGAATCCCCCCCCCCCCTCGGGCGTGTTGCCCCTCTCTCTCGGACTGTGGTCTCTGACCTCTTGGTCACGTTCAAAGGGCTCACGTGATTAGGTCAGGCCCTCCTGGATAGTCTCTCTTTCTCGAGGTCAACTGGGTCCAAACGAGCCTAATCATCATGGGGCATATACCATCATCTTCACAACCCTGGGAGGATCACAGCAGGCCGGGCTCTTAGGGGGCATTTTTAAACTCTGCCCACAGGGGCTCCTGCGTGGCTCAGTCGGTTAAGCGTCCGACTTAGGCTCAGGTCATGATCTCACGGTCCGTGGGTTCGAGCCCCACGTCAGGCTCTGTGCTGACAGCTTGGAGCCTGGAGCCTGCTTCTGATTCTGCGTCTCCCTCTCTCTCTCTGTCCCTCCCCTGCTTGTGCTCTGTCTCTCTCTGTCTCAGAAATAAACATTAAAAAATAAAAAAAACAAAAACGCTGCGCCTACAAAATTGTTTGAAAGCCGTTAGCCAAAAAATTATAAACGACATTAGGGACGTGATTAGTAGTCACTTATCTGGTATTTATCTAGTTATTTTTTATTTTTTAAAGTTTATTTACTTATTTTGAGAGTGAGCGAGTGCGTGCGTCCGAGCGAGGCCTGGATTCTGCCGTTCCCTCCACTCTTGCTCATGATTCATCTTCTCCGCCCGTCTGCCAGGGGAGCGCCGACTCCCGGAGGTCGGGGACACCTTTGCCCCCCACAGCCTGGCACGGGGAAGGCGCCCGGTGCCAGCTGTTGTGTTAAATGCAAGACTGTCACTTGGCTCCAATAATCACTGTAAAATTGTCGATGGAAGGACCGTGGTGGAGCTTTGTGGGCTTAAGGGGTCGAGGGTGAGGGGTTCCCGCCGGGAGTCAGGTGGCTGGTGGCCAGGGGGAGGTGAAGGCATGGCCGTGGGTCTCTGGGGTCCCTGACTCCGCCCCCGCGGCTATATAACTGGGGCCCTGAGACGGCAGGCGATGGGGTCCAGATGCCTTGCTGGGTCTCTGCCTCACCCCACGGATGTCGGGGCAGGAGGGGGACAGATGTCCTCCCGTCTGCGGATGCTCCCGGCTGCTTCCAGATCTTTCCCTGCCTCCGTGGCCTGGCAGCTGTCTCTTCCCTCATGGTGTCTCCAGCCTGTGGTGCAGGCTTCCCTTCCCACATCATTCCCGAGGCCTCAGCACTGTGGACGTGCCCCACGCACCTGCCCAGCCCCTCCCCCCTCCCTCCCTCCCTCCCACTCCTGGTCCTCCGCCCTGTTCGCCTGCCCGTTCCCAGGGGCATCTCCGACCCCTATTCCCGCCCTACCTGTGTCCTCCGTCATGTCGGGGTCCAGCCTCTGCCCCCCTAGTGTCCGTGACCACTCTGCTCACCACTGCCCTGAACGGCTTCCCGGCCGCCGTCCTCGAGGCCAGGTGGACGTCCAGGGCTGGCTCTGTGTCTCCCTCCCCGGTCCTCCCACCCCAGCGTCCTGGCCTGGCACGTCCCCTGCCCTTCCAGGTGGCCACGTGGTTCATGCCCTCCTCCTTCCTATCTCTGCTCAGATGCCTTCCCCCCGATCTCCTGGTCCCTGATACCCTCTCTACCCCCCAAACTCTGTCCTGTTCTTTCCAATAGACTTTTTTTTTAATTTATTTGTATTTATTTTGAGAGAGATAGAGTCCGAGCAGCAGAGGGGCAGAGAGACAGAGAGAGAATGAATGAACGAATCCCAAGCAGGTTCTATGCTGTGAGCACAGAGCCCGACGCGGGGCTTGAACCTACAAACTGTAAGATGGTGACCTGAGCCGAAATCAAGGGTCGGACTCTCAACCGACTGAGCCACCAGGCGCCCAGGCGATAGACTTGATTATATGTCAACAGTTTGAAATTTACAGAAAAACAGCAAACATCCTACAGAGGGTTCCCATATGCCCACACCCAGTTTTCTCCATTATGAGCCTCTCCTATCACCGGGGTGCACTCGTTCAGGATTAATGCATTGTCATTACCCAAAGTCCACCTTTTATCCACATTTCCTTATTTTTCCATCCGTTTTCTGGCCAGGACCCCCTCCGGGATCCCACGTGACAGTGGCATCGCGTCTCCTTAGCGCCTCGGGGCTGTGGCGGTTCCTTGCTTATGATCACCTTGCCCGTTTTGAGGAGGGTGGATCAGGAATTCTGTAGAATTCCTCTCGGTGGGAACTTGCCTGATGTGCTTCTCGGGGTCAGACCGGGGCGATGGGTGTTAGGAGGAGCCCCAGATGCGTGAAGTGCCCACGTGACTGATCCCATGGGCGTCGGCCTCCATCACGTGGCTGACGTGGCTGACAGGCTTCTCCGCTGTGTCCTGCCTTGTTTTCTTTATAATACCGAGCACGGTCCGAAAGTGTGTCTGTTGTGTTTCCTCTGATGTCTGATTAGAACGTAAGACCAGAGGCCCCTTTTGTCTTATTTATTCCCAGAGCCTGGCGCGTGGCGGAGGCTCAGCAAATTAACTAATCCACTCGGTACCTGCTTCTAGAGCACCAGTGCCGGGCAGGGGTCCCCGCGTGCTGGGGACAGAGCCCCTTAGTGCCATAGTTCCCGCCCTCAGAGAGCTTCAAGTCCACTGGGGGAGATCATTACAGACAAAGGTGTGTTCCCAGTGTAGATGTGAACAGGGAAACAACGCTTGGGTGTGGTGAGTGGGTGGGGGGGGGCGGCCTGGGGGCGGGGGCAGGGTGATCAGAGAATGATACAGAAGCTTGAGACCCGAAGGATGAGCGAGAGCCAGCAGCCAGCTGGTGGGGAGGGAGATGTGTTCAGGGTGGCAGGAACGGCATGTGCAAAGGTCCTGAGGCAGAGAGGACTTGGGAGTATTTAAAGAACACCAGCAAGGAGGCAGGATGCTCAACTGGAACCAGCCTTGCTTCGGGGAGGTGGTTTTGTCAAGGGGAGTGAAGAGGAGGGTGTGAAAAAGTGGACCCGGTTATGGGGTGGGCAGAAGTGGGGTGAGGGGGGAAGTCCAGGCTCTTGAAAGTGGTGGATGCTATTCTGCTTCTTTCCTAGAAGAAGGGGCAGGTTTGGAGGGAGATGGATTCTTTCAGAGATGCTTTTAGGAACACCTGAGCTGAAGGATCGTGGAGGTGGGGCTGTATCTTGAGGGGTTTCTGATTTGGGGACAGCGTCGGAAGGTGTGGGAGGGCATGAGCTGGCCTTGGAAGAGAGTCATCCAGGGAGAGACCTTGGAGACCTGCCTGGTAAAGGTCAAGGAGGACCCTGTCCTCAAGCGAACTGGAAGGGGGGGGGGGGGGCAGAGAGGAGGGCACACACCGGGCAAGCATGGTGTCCGTGGAAGAGAGTTCTGGAAAGCGGGAGGGGAGGCAGCTCGCCCGGGGGCTGATGGTGCGGTCAAGTCGCGGGCAGGGGAGTGGGGTCCAGCTGCTGTGTTGGGATCCGGTCCGTCCAGGCGTCCATTTCGTTGTGTGACGTGCCTTCGGCAGGCTCGGCCAAGGAATCCTGTTTCTCCGTGGATCTTTTCCCCGCTGAAAGCTGTCTTCTCTTACAACACGTCACCGGTGAGGAGAATGGGAGCCTCGTCGAGAAAAGCCTCCAGCGGAAGGCTGGCTTGGAGAAAAGAGCGCGGGTCCCCGTGGAGACTGGTGCGCCCACATCACAGCCATCACTCAGCGAAGCCAAAAATGTGGCGCCAGCCCAGACGCCCGTCGCCCGACGAGTGGATCAATGAAACGTGATAGATCCGTGCGCGGGGATATTATTCAGCCACAGGAACGAGAAAAGTACTGATACCTTGTGCGTCGCCGCGGATGAGCTTTGGAAACAGCCTGCCCAGTGAGAGGAGCCAGACACAAAAGATCACATATTATGCTGGCATGTAATTTATATGAAATCCCGTTTGTGTGAAATATCCAGACTAGGCAAACCCGTAGAGAAAACAGCTGAGTGGTTGGAAGGGGCGGGTAGGGGGCGCCTGCCTGCTCCTGGGCGCCGGGTTTCTTTGGGGCGAGGAAGCTGCTCTCCAGTTAACAGTGGTGATGGTTGCATGATCCCGCGAGCAGATTAGAAACCGCCGAATTGCACACTTTCGAAGGGTGAACTGTGTGACGTGTGAATTCGGTCTCAGGAAAGCCATTGAGAAGGACGGGAGTTGCTCAGAGCCTGTCAGTAACGGGCCATAGGGGACCCCCTTCTCTCCACGGCCTGAGGCTCAGGGTGACACGAGCTGCAGATCCTTTGGGAGAGGAGGGATGGACATTTTATGGCCGCGGGCCACGCGGGGCAGAGCTGCTAATGTTCCTTGTGTAATCCCTCCTCCTCCAAGCCACAGTGAATGAGTTCATCCTTGCCTTTTGCTGAGAGTTTCCCCATGTAGCCAAGTTCCTGCCAGGAGGACGTCCATGGCCACCGTGGTGGCTGCCCCCTGCCCGTCCTCTCATGAAGTCCCACGGGAAGTCTGGCAGCCCAGGAGGTGTTGGGGGGGGGGGGGGCGGGAGATGGGCCTTTCCCACTTTCCCATCCTGCCCCCCCCCCCCGGCTGCTGTGCTGGGGCGTGTCCGTCTCGGTGTCCAGCCGCCTTCAGTTCTGGGCTTGCCCAGTCATCGCCCTGGTCCACGTGGCATGGCGGGTGAGGCCATAACACTGCCTGCCCCCAGGTTCTCATCGACTGGGTCAACGATGTGCTGGTGGAGGAGAGGATCATCGTGAAGCAGCTAGAGGAGGACCTTTACGACGGCCAGGTGCTGCAGAAGCTCTTGGGTGAGTCCTCGGGCACGGCCAGCACAGGGCCACAGCAGGGCGGTCCCGGGGCCGGGACCGGGGCTCGATTCCCACAGGGCGGCACGGGTCACACGTGCTGAGAGCTGCAGCTCCTCGGCGGTGGCTCCCGGGCCGCCTGCTCTCTGATCATGTCCACGGTGGGCATTCTGCCAAAGCCCCTGGCCTCCGGGCTGCAGCAGGCCACACAAGGCTTCCAGAGCAGTCCTGTGGGTTGGGGGGGGCAGGGAAACGGGGCAAGAGCATCACCCCTTCCTGTGCGGGTGAGCCCTCCTGGCGGCCTCGCGTGCTCCCACGTCCCAACGGTGAGGCCTGTGCCGACTCGTTCCGCGTGGGTGGCCGAGGGGCCAGGTCCCCAGCAGATACTCTGTGAGTGGGCTGTGCCCTGGGGGGCAGACGGGTGTGGGGTGCGGGTGGTGACGGCTGTCGGCTGGGGCCAGCGGAAGTCCCGCACCGAAGCGACGGATGCAGGGCGCCTGGCACACCGTCTCCCGCCAGCGAGTGGTGGTTAAAACAAAGACAAAGCGCCGAAAGCAAGCGCGGGGGCTGTCGAGTCCCCCAGCTCCTGTGAGCGGCAAGGCCACGGTTTCTAGGTGTGGACGCTGCCCTTTCCTCACCACAGGGGCTGTGGGCTCCTTTTGCCGGAAGTGAAAGGACTGTGTGTCTGGGTCCTCCCCTCCCCCACCCCCCCCCCAAGACGCCGGAAGGGTCCCTCGGCTTCAGGGCGCTCTGATGTGTTTTGGGGGTCCCCGAACACCCTGCGAGGTGGCCTCAAGGACGCAGTGTCCCCTTGTATGTGGATAACACGCTTCCTAGAGGTCAAGAGCAGATCCTGAGCCCCCAGCATCCGGGGGGGGGTGGGGGGCCTGCCGGCCTGCTGCCTGGGCTCCCAGCTGCCCTGGGACCGCATTTCTCCCCGTTGTTGTAGCAGAGACTTGGCAGCTGCAGGGCCTGGGGGCCGCCGCTCAGGGGAGGGCGCCCAGGGAGGGAGGACCCTTCCTCGGGCCGGGCGTTCCTGGGCGGGGCGTTCCTGGGCGGGGCGTTCCTGGGCGGGGCGTTCCTGGGCGGGGCGTTCCTGGGCGGGGCGTTCCTGGGCGGGGCGTTCCTGGGCGGGGCGTTCCTGGGCGGGGCGTTCCTGGGCGGAGCTTGCGCCCTCTGTGCGTGGCCGCTCTCTGGGGACCCTCTGATTGGAGGGAACCCTGCGGGGGCTGGGAGGAAGGAACTGCCCCAGTAACCCGCGCGGAGGACGCAGGGTCGATGGCCCACGTGTCGTGTCCTTACCACCTTGCCCTCAGAAGGTACCTTTGTCATGTTTGTTTTGGTCATTTCTCTGTTGGGCAACGTTTCATCGTGTGGCAGGTGTGGATCTAGGCGCTGGGGACGCAGTGGTAGCAAGAGGGAGGGGGTCCCCCTCGCCCAGCTGTCCCCCTACATTCTGGCAGAGGGAAGAAAGAGAAATATCATGGGTCGCAAACAGACGCTTTAAGAGAGTGGCCAAGGGCAAGGAAGGAAGCCAGAGGGTCATGGGGCAGAGAGGGGCCAGGCGGTGGGGGCAGCCCCTCTGGAGATGGGACGTATGAGCAGGCGTCTGCACAGCCAGCCTCAGAAGAACATTCCAGGCCAAGACTCTGAGGTGAGGAAGAGGCTGTAGCATTTAAAGCCCAGTGACAGGAGGCTGCGAGACGTGGGGGGAGGGGGTGGGGGCCTGGATAAAACCAGATCACATGCGGCTCTGGTGGACAAAGGCTTTTATTGCAAGTGACAGGGAGCCACTGGAGGTTTTGAGCAGGGCCGTGACATGATCTGAGTTAAGGGTTTTAAAAAGTCACCTGGGCTTCTGGGTACAGAATAGAATGGAGGGGGCGGGGGGCGGGAGTAGGAGCTGAGATAGTCAGAACGCTGTTAGGACAGCCTGGGCCTCAGATAAAGAGGCTCAGACTGGGGTGGAGGTGTAGACCCCGGGAGGGTGTGTTGGAGGTGGAGGCTGCCGGAGGAGTCAAGGCCGACAGCCAGGTTTGTGTTCTGAGCACCTGGTGAACGGGGAGCCCCTTGGGAATAGCGAGGTGGGTGGGGGACGAGGAGGTGGCTTTACCTCGGTGGGGGCCCGTCCTCCCTGAGTCGGCGGCCGGTGGGGGTGGAGCTCCGCGGTGCAGAGATGATGTTTAACACCGTGGGATCCGATGGCCTCTCCTGGAGAGGGTGTTCAGATTCATGATTTGGCTGGATGCCGTGCGGCCGAGAGTTCATAGGTATTTGGCTGAGCCAAGGATCCCCATCTTAGAATGACTTCTGCGGTCCAAGAATAAATCTGAAATGTTATCGGGATTGTTAATAATGATCACAAGTTTATTATTAAAGATGTTGGCGGGGGGGGGGGGAATGCCTGGCTGGCTCAGCTGGTTAATTAAGCGTCCGCCTCTTGATCTCAGCTCAGGTCATCGTCTCGCAGTGGTTTGTGAGTTCAAGCCCTGCGTTGGGCTCTGTGCTGACAGGGCAGAGCCTGCTTGATGCTCTGTCCCTCTCTCTGCCCCTCCCTTGTGCGCACACTCTCCCTATTTATGGAAGAATAAGTAAACGTTTAAAAAATGTTTAAACATTGAATGGTCAGGTTGAACCATTGTATTGTACACGTGACACTAATATAATGCTGTATGCAAATCGTACGTGAATAGGAAACAGTGTCAGGATTTTGATGTTTTATTTATTTTCATTTTTTTAAAAAACGTTTATTTTTGAGAGAGAGAGAGGAGTGCGCCTACATGTGTGCATGAGTGGGTGAGAGGCAGAGAGAGAGAGAGCAGGCTGTCCACGCAGAGCCCCACGTGGGGCTCGAACCCATGAACCACGAGATCATGACCTGAGCAGAAGCCAAGAGTTGGATGCTTAACTGCCTGAAACACCCAGGTGCCCCAGAATTTTAATGATTTGGATCGTCGTGTGGACAGGGTCATTCTCAGGGTCACCCTCAGCACTGTCCGGGGCTGCATTGTCCTTGGGGTCACTAAACTAAAAACATGTGATGGCAGACACTCCTTTTCAATAGAGAAGGGGCGGGAGCCCACGGACCTTAGGCTGACGCCGGGTGCGAGCAGCCTTCCGACGTGTCACCAGCTGCCCTCCTCATCCGTGGCAAAGACCTAGCTCCCCTTCGGCTCTTGGACCCAAAAAATTGGCCGTGGGTGATGCTGTGATTGAAACAGTGCCCTGACCTGGGGGAGATGCCTCCTAGCGTTTTCAGAAGCAGACTCAAGAGTATTATACTCCCTTAGATTTTTTCTTTCTGGTTCTTTTGCACGTATCTGTGGCTTCATTCTCCCAATTGCTCAAAAAACGTTGTGTCCTAAGCCTTCGTGTTAGCGGGGTGGCCGCGGTACCCTGTGTCCGGATCCCGGGACAGGCTGTGAATTTGCCTCCACATTTCGGCCTTGGCTGCTCACGAAGGATGCTGGTGCCTCCCTGGTGGTGAGTGACGGGGCGTCTGTAGAGCAGGTGTCTGGTAAGGGTTCTCGCCCCGCAAGGCATGTCCTTTGGGTCCCCGTCTTCCGGTGGCCCCAGCGGGTGCAGCCCTGGGTCTGGAGCCGCTGTGGGACCGCCTGCCACATAGGTATGTTGCCTACAGACTCTGACATGAGGCTCACTCTGGCTCCGGCAGCCTTTTTTATCACGGAGCAGACGCCCTCCCTTCCCATTGGAAGATCTTCTCTCCCGCGTGTCAAGCAGACGGTTTGACACGCTCCTCTGAGGAGAAGAACAAAGGGAGAGAATATTCAGATGTTAACAGGAAATCAGCGTGTCTTGCCCGGGTGTATCGCTGATGACGTCACCCGTGGGATCACGTGGCCCCTGAGCCCGGGACACCAGGAGTCCTATCGGGAGTGTAGACGAGACATTCGGCTCCCTGTCCAAAGGCAGAAACCAAAGCCAGGAGGAGTTTGTGGCCGAGTGCCAAGGCCAAAGCTGACTTCTGTGCGTCTAGAGAGAGGAGAGGTCAGAGGCCCGGGCCCTGGGTGGTCGGGAAGGGGTCGGGAAGCGGAGGGGCCCGGAGAGGGATCTGAAGGGTCCAGCCACCAGCAGAGGAGAAGGTGATTCGAGGAGGCGGGAGTGGCTGTGAGGACGCAGACTGGGTGGGGCCTCGTGAGATCACCAAGTGCAAGTCATTGGCAGGACCCCAGACGTGTCCCTCTTCTTGGGAGCAGACTCTGAGGCAGCTGCTGACCCTGCCAGGTGGCAGGTTTTGGTGGATGTGACTCTTCTGCGGGTGGACCTTCTGTGGGCAGAGGGAGGGTGCCCACGCTGGGGACCCGGGGGCTCCCCGGCTGGCTCCTGTCCTGCTTCTAACTCCGGGCACTCCCTTCTCCTTGCAAAAGGCAGGCCCTTCCGGCGTAAGGAGTGTCCACGGCCCCGCGTTCAGCATCACCCCCGTTTGCCTGTCGCCTCCGAGAATCCGCCCTCCCCTTCCTCCGTCGCTTTCTGTGCTCTGAAGGCAGGCCCTGGCCGCCGCACAGCCCTGAGCCGCCCCCGCAGCCCGTCCGTAGGCAGAGTGATGCCTGGAAATGCCGGCAGCCAGATGTTTTATTCTCTCCCACGGGGCAGAGCCCTCCAGGACAGCCGCAGGCAGCACCCAGGCGTAGCCAGCCTCCTCGGGTCCTGTCTTGGGCTGAATTGTGTCCCCCAGAATCCATAAGTTGAAGTCCTAACCCCCAGGTCCTCGAATGGAGACTGGGTCTTTCTAGAGGTCGTTAAGTTAAAATGAGGTCCTTGGGGGCAGACCCTAAACCCGTATGGCTGGTGTCCCTTTAAAGAGATTGGGACAGGGACACATGGTGGGGGCGGGAGGGGGGAAACCCATGTGAGGACACAGCGAGAAGCGGCCCGTCTGCAGGCCAAGGAGAGAGGCCTCAGGAGAAGCCAGCTCTGTCCACCCCCTGATCTCAGACTTTTCATCCTCCAGGATCGCGAGCGCATACGCTTTCACTGCTTAAGTCCCAGGTCCGTGGTGTTCTGGAACTGCAGCCCTAACGAGCTAGCACAGGTCCCTTCCCATCTCCATCACTCCTCCCCCCCACTCTGCCCGGGTACCACGGCCGTGTTCAGTCTGCAGGGTCGGCTGGCGGAGCTGACCGCAGAGGTGTGCTGGGCGCCCCTTCTGGTGGGCGAGGCTCTCAGACCACACAGCTCTGTAACCCTCCTTCCTTCCCCAGGATCCCCTGCTCCACCCTGTAACACCTGGGGCGGGGGGCTGCTGTGTATTTTCAGGGTGATCATGCAGACAGACAGCTGTGGGTTATTCAGCCAGGACCTACTAGATGCGGAGGGACATCAAAACATATAAATGGGGACCGTTCCCATCCCCTGCAGCAAAGTTTTGTTTTTAGTACTCACCGCTGCCAACCTGATGTTACTTAGATGTGGTGCCTCCCCACTAGAGAGCTCTCTGGTCTGTGCTGCACCTAGCCCCAGGGCAGTGCCTGGCGCACAGAAGGTGCTCATATTGTGAGCTGATGAAGGGAGGGAGGTGGGTAGGTGGGCAGGAGGGAAGAGAGGGAGGGAGGAAGGGAGGGAGACAGAGAAGGAGGGAGGAAGGAAGGGAGGGAGGGTGGGAGGAAGCGGGGAGGGAGGGAAGAAAGGAAGGAAGGAAGGAAAGCAGGAAGGAGGGAGGGAGGAGGGGAGGAAGCAGGGAGGGAGGGAAGGAAGGGAGGGAGGAAGGGAGGGAAGAAAGGAATGAAGGAAGGAAAGCAGAAAGGAAGGGGGGAGGGAGGAAGGGAGGGAGGGAGGAAGGAATCAGGGAGGGAGGAAGGGAGGGAGGAAGCAAGGAAGGAAAGCAGAAAGGAAGGAGGGAGGGAGGAAGGGAGGGAGGAAGGAAGGACAGGAGGGAGGGAGGAAGGAAGGAAGGAGGAAGGGAGGGAGGAAGGGAGGGAGGAGGAAGGAGGGAGGAAGGAAGGAGGAAGGGAGGGAGGAGGAAGGAAGGGGGGAGGAAGGAAGGAGGGAAGGAGGGAGGGAGGAAGGAAGGACAGCAGGAAGGAAGGAGGGAGGGAGGAAGGGAGGAGGGAAGGAAGGAGGAAGGAAGGAGGAAGGGAGGGAAGAAGAAAGGGAGGGGGAGGAGGAGGGAGGAGGAGGAGGGAGGGCGTGTCCCAAGCCCCGCAGGCATTGCTGTATAACATCATCCTGGAGGGAGCACCCGAAGTGCTTGCGTTTCTTCTCTTCGAGGGAGGAGAGGACCTGGGGAGAGGACGTTGAAACAGCGGGGCCTCCAGAGCAAATGCTGAGCCCAGGGCTCTGCGGGGACCACCGAGACCAGCCTGGACTGCGCCGCTTTTACGCTGCCCCTCCCGCCGGTGCCACGGCCGGCAGCCGCCCCCCCCCCCCCCCCCCCCCCCCCCCGCAGGTGCCTCTGCCTCCGCGGAGCCGCTGCTGTTGGTTCCCGGAGGAGACCCGTCCAGAGACACCCACGCCTTAGCAGGCGGGGACGTGGAGGGGCCCGCGGCTGAGGCCGGGCTCGGGGTCAGTCCCCCACCTCCAGGTGGCCGGTCTCGTCTGGCTCCGCCGGGTTGCTCCCCGCTCCCCGTGGGTGACGAGGTAGCGGCGGTACCTGGGAGCGTCTCGTGGTCCTTACGTGGCGTCCGGGTGTCAGAGAAACAAGAGGGGCACCGTGAGCGCGGGGAGGCGGAAGGCCACATCCGAGACCCTCTGTGTTCTTCCTCGGAGCCCCCTTCCCGCCGTGAGGCCACCGCACGGCCTCCTGGGCTCCAGCTCCCTCCCTGCACGCCAGCCCCCTGCTTGCGAGGGCACCTCGAGTCGCTTTTTTCCACTTTGTGTGCACGGAGCGTTCCCAGGTTGTACCCTCGAACCCCACACCCCCTTTCCGTCCCGGCGTCCTTCCCCAAGGAAGGACTGGGAAGCTCGGAGCTGCGGGGCTCCCGGCTGCTCGGGGACGACGCGTTCCTCCCACCGGCACAGGAGGGTCCCCGCTGCGGCCAGGCGAGCGGGGGGGTCCCTGACTCCCTGCCTCCTGCTCTTGCCCCTTCCTGTTGCAGAAAAGCTGGCCGGCTGCAAGCTGAACGGGGCGGAGGTGACGCAGTCCGAGGTAGGGCAGAGGCAGAAGCTGCAGACAGTGCTGGAAGCCGTGCACGGCCTGCTGCGGCCCCATGGCTGGGCGCTCCAGTGGACCGTCGACTGTGAGTAGTCCCGGGGGCCACAGAGCCTGTCCCCTCGGCTCTCCACGGTGTCCTTCGCTGGGGCTTCTGGGCCTGCGCTTTCCAAACCCGTTCAGGCCGCTGCCCCCTGGGAGGCGGCTGGGACGGGGCAGCGTCCCCATGCTTGGGAGCCAGCTCCTAGGTGAGAGAGGAGGTCTCCCGTCTTATCTTCTTGTCCCCCGTGCTTCAGAGGAGAGAGGAGTTGTTTCTGGTCTGGGGCGTCAGGGGCGGCTTGCAGAGGAAGGCGGGGAAAGACGGAGAAGCTCCGTGGGGCTCTGGAAGGGACCCAACCCCAGGTCCCCGTGGCCCCAGCACCAAAAGGGCTGTTTCACCCGTGACCCACTGTGGCAGGTCCTCGGGAAAGGAATCACGCCGGCCCCCGGGGTATGTCGCGGAGCGTGCTGGCACTACAGGCAGGTGACCTCACGGTATTTCCAGCCTAGAGGCGGAGCCTGAAAGGCGAAGGGTTAAATGAAGCAAGAGAAGCCCCGGGGCGCCTGGGGGGCTCAGTGGGTTAAGCGTCCAACTTCGGCTCAGGTCATGATCTCACAGGTCACAAGTTTGAGCCTCGCGTCGGGCTCTTGGAGCCTGGATCCTGCTTCGGATTCTGTGCCTCCCTCTCTCTCTCTGCCCCTCTCCCACTTGTGCGCTCTCTCTCTCTCTCTCTCTCTCTCTCTCTCTCTCTCTCTCAAAAATAAATAAACTTTAAAAAGACGTTAAAGAAAAGAGAGAGAAGCCAGAAGGTGCCGTCCCCCCAGCAGGGCAGTCAGGGCCCGGCTCAGAGGCCCCCCCCCCGCCGGCAGCCACCAGGGGCCCCTGTGCTTCGGAGCGATGAGCTCTAGGCTGTGGTGAGGAGACTGGCGCCTGGTTTCTTGGCATCGAGACCTGCCACAGACCCCAGCCTACCTCCTGGGTCGTGGGGGCCGTCGGTGGGGGGGGAATCGAGTGTTTTGCAGGCCGTGAAGTCCTGCCCAGGACTCACTGTGACCACGGCTGGGCCCGAGGGCTGGAGCAAAGCTGTATCTTTCCCCTTCCCTTGTGCTAATTTCGCTCTCCTGCCCATTCTGTCTCCTTCTCACACTACCCGGTTGACGCCTTTTAAAAATACCTTGCTTTGGG
Source organism: Leopardus geoffroyi (assembly GCF_018350155.1). Lineage (NCBI taxonomy): Eukaryota > Metazoa > Chordata > Mammalia > Carnivora > Felidae > Leopardus > Leopardus geoffroyi. The sequence continues at coordinate 137,470,615 of NC_059341.1, forward strand.
GGCGCCTGGGTGCCTCCGTCAGTTAAGCATCCAGCCCTTGATTTCAGCTCAGGTCATGGTCCCAGAGTTGTGGGATCGAGCCTCGTGTCAGGCTTTGCGTCGAGTGGAGCCTGCTTGGGATTCTCTCTCTGTCTGCCCCTTTCCTACTTGCTCTCTGTGTCTCTCTCTCTCTCTCCTCTCCTCTTCTGCTTGTGTTCACTCTCAAAAAAAACCCCAAAAGCCCCCAGACCCGTGCCCTGGAAAGCGGTTATACATGTTACCTTAAGCCGACAGGAAAGAAAACAGAAACACAGGGTGCTCGTCACCATCGTGTTTCCGCGGCCCGCGCTGTTTTCTCTGTGGTTGTTCTCTGCCGTCTCATCTGGACGCAACGTCTTCGTTGCCTTGTGGGCCGGGGCTCCGGGCTCCTGCCTCACCTGGTCTATAGCTGCTGCCTCTTCCCTCCCCCGACCAGCCATTCACGGGAAGAACCTGGTGGCCATCCTTCACCTCCTCGTCGCCCTGGCCATGCACTTCCGGGCCCCGATCCGCCTCCCGGAGCACGTGTCCGTGCAGGTGGTGGTCGTGCGGGTGAGTATGGGATGGGGCGGTGGGCTTGCCCGTGGCGTCGCGGGAGGGGCGCCGGGCCAGCTGCCTCCCGTAGGTCTCCTGCTGCCTTTTCTTCTTCCCCTAAGAGGCCACCTTCTGTCCTCCCCGCCTGACCCAGTGTGTGTCTCACCCTGGCTTTGGTCCAAACGACTGGAGCGGGAGCAGCGGCCCTGATTTGGAGAGGGAGGCGGATTCAGAGGCATGAGCGTGTTGAATTTTCCAGACTTTTTTAAAAAGAACATCCGTCTGTCTCCAAAGCCAAGTAGCTGGAATTCAGTTCTCTTGAACGAGCTTACTCCTCGCCGGAGAGGGCTGAGTCCAGCGGCATGAACAGATGCCCCGGTTAGAGCTCCTCCGGGTCTGTTCCCCGTTATCCCCCTCGTTCCCCGGCTGTCTCTCTTGGAGCTCATTCTCTTGCTTCACTTGGAGACGTGGAAGCAGGAGCCAGGGCCCTCCTGACCGAGGAGGGGCCTTTCCTGCCGTGTCCCCTGCATTCGAGGGGAGACACCCCTCGAGTGGCTTTGTGTTCGGCGCTTGTCCTGTGAAATGTGCATGAAGCACCTACTGTGCGCACTGGCTGTCGGGGACGCTGAACGCGGAGAACACTCGGGTTCCGAACACGAGACCCGTGAGGTTAACGCCCGGGGCCTGGACGTCTGCGTGCTTATGCACTTGTGATGCCCAGCTCCACACGTGCGTGCCCTCCTCCGCTCTCTGTGGGCGGCAAGGCTCTGGCCGGCCCCACTTTCCCAAAGCCGTCTGACCCCGCCGTTACCCCCCGGAGCTCGGCCTTGACCCGGCCGGCAGTAACGCCCCTTTCTGGCATCAGGCGAGGGTCACCCACTGCCACTTGGCCCCGCTTGCTTCCCGAGGAGGGATGTTTGTGGTCAGTGGTGGTGATGGAGACAGAGACCATCCCTGCCGCCCTTCTCCTGGACGTTCGCTCGCGGCAGCCAGCCGGGAAAGGCTTCCCAAGGACACGCGGGCGCGTCCGTCAGACTCGGGGGCCCCATGAGTGCCGTGTAGCTCGGTAATCAAGGTATTTCCTTTCAGGCCCGCACTTTGGTCCAAGAAAGTCTCTTGGGTTTTTAGAAAGTTTTACTGCCCCGGGCAAGCCCTTGCTGGTGCCTCCTGCCTGGCCAGGGTTACGGAAGGATTCTTAGGGCCACGTCCAAAGGGGTGTGACTCAAGAGGAGGTCCCGGGAACTGACTGGCCTCAGGCCTCAGAAGCCTGCCTCCCAGGCCCTGGGGCCTGTCCCTCCACGTCCGGTTATCCGGTCTGAGATGGGAGATGCAAGGAGTGTGGGGGTCCATGGAGGGAAGGGATGAGGACAAGGGTCTCGTTCACTACATAGCAGCATGGCCTTGGGAGACCATTTGATTTCTCTGAGTTGCAGCGAGTTCCTCATAGAACTGAGCGGATGCTATAAACCTTTGAAATACTCAGCTTCACGTGTCCGGTACTCAGCCCTGGGCCTGGCACCCAGGAAGTGCCTGATACACATTGGACGCGTGAGCGAGAGAAGTGTCTCCGACCTCCCGCGGTGGACTGAGTCTCCTGGGAATCAGGCCGAGGCCCTGAGGCCGCTGATGGCTGCCCATGCTGGTTGCTTGAGAGTTCCCTGGAGGCCGAGCTGGGAAGGGGTGGGGAGCTCAGCTCTCAAGAGGTGTCCATGGTGGGTTGGCCAGCAGGAAGGGAGTTCCCCGTGTCTCGAGGGGTCCAAGTAGGGGCTCGCAGTGGTTGGGTGGGCTGGCCGCCCGAGCTCCACCTTGCGGTCCCGTGACATGCGGGCTGCCCCCCATTCCCACCACCACCCCCTTCAGTCCCACCATTACTGCCTCTTCACACCCGTGGGGCTTTCGGAGAAGTCTGTCACGCACAGGGTGACGTCCCAGGGCCTGCTGTACGTAACAAAATACCGCGACCTGGCTGTTTGAAACAACAGACCCTCGCCTGATGCCAGGAAGGAGCATTTCCACCTGCCGGGTCAAGGCCGAGCTCCCCAGGGTAACAGAGGGGTCAGATGGCTTTGGAAAACCGGGACCAGCCTGAGCCTTGCAGCCCGCGTTAGTAACGGAGGCCAGAAGTCCTACTAATCAAGGGGTTGGCAGGGCCCCAGTCTCTCTGAAGCCTCTAGGGGAGGATCCTTCCTTCCCTCTTCCGGCTTCTGGTAGCTTCCGGCAGCCCTCAGCATTCCTGGCCTTGTAGATGTGTCCCCCCAGGCTCTGCCTGTGTCGTCACATGACCTCTTCCCTCTGTGCCCGTGTGTGTGTGTGTGTGTGTGTGTGTGTGTGTGTGTGTGTGTGTGTTTTCTCTCATAAGGACTCCAGTCATGCTGGACTTAGGACCTGCCTGGTCCATTATGGCCTCATCCTAACTAACTGTATCTGCAAAGACCCAGTTTCCAAACAAGGTCACGTTCTGAGGTTCTGAATGGACATGACTTCTGGGCGGGGGGGCACCTGCCTCAGTTGAGCACACCTCCCTATGTTGCGTTCCTCGTGCCCCTTACTTACTCTCCCAGCGGCACGGCACCAGGGAATCCCTTCGGGAGCTAGGGTTTCCCCTGAGACCCCCATAGCTGCCAGCTCTCAGGGCAAGGTGGAGAGCCTGGGGGGAGGGGAGGGGGCAGTTTCCAGCCACTGAAAGGGTCACCCGCCGTGGCCACCTGCAGTCCACCCGCCATGGGCGTGGCTCGGATGCTGTCCTCAGGCGGGCTCCCGGCCCCAGGGCCATCTGCCCACGGCTCACTTACCCTGCCAGTGATGCCCTTCCTCCCATCCCCTCTGCCTGCCCACGTATTTGTATATTTATCTGTTCGTTTTGGGCTTTGCAGAAGCGGGAAGGCATGCTGCATTCCAGCCACATCACGGAAGAGCTGACCACAACCACCGAGTAAGTGGGCCTGTGGGAGCCGGGAACCCGCACGTACGCGGGGGGCTGATTTCCGTGCAACACCCCCCCCCCCCACCAGCCTTAGGACGAGATTTTCATGCAAGTCCTGCCCTAGCTTTATGTCCTGCGTGTGCTTTCTTCAAAGATTTTTTTTTTCTCATGAGGAAGGGCAAGAAAGCAGTTTGGTTTGGCATTTATTTAAAAATTTTTAATGTTTATTTATTTTTGAGAGAGAGAGCGCGAGCGGGGCAGGGGCAGAGAGAGAGAGGGAGACACAGAATCCGAAGCAGGCTCCAGGCTCCGAGCTGTCAGCACAGGGCCCCACGTGGGGCTCGAACCCACAAACCGTGAGACCACGACCTGAGCCAAAGTCTGACGCTTAACCGACTGAGCCACCCAGGCGCCCCTGGTTTGGTATTTAAATGAGGAATTCTCCCAGATAGAAAAACAAATAATGTGCGGTGCAGGAATTAGAACGTACTTCGGCTGCCCCAAATCGTTTCTGGAAAGACACAGAGAATAATAAACAAGTAAAAATGTAACTGATCACATTCAAGATCTCTTTACAAGGAAGAAAAGGAAAAGGGGAACTTAAAACATTGGGCTTTTGTAGGGTAGGTATGCCAAAGTCTTCAAAGTTTTCTGTGTGAGAACAGAGTTATTCTCCAAAGCCTTTGGACTTTTACTCCTTAATTTAGAAGGTGATCTTAAAGAATGTAGAGAGGGGGCGGGAGGGAGGAGGTGTTCAGAATGGTTAGGGACCCTTTGTCCCTGCATCCGCTCTGTCGGAGAGGGAGCCACACGTCTGAATTAGAACTTGCCTTTGAGAGAGTGCCGAGCCGTCCCTCGCCTCTTAGAGAAAGCCAGAGGGCAATTTTTAAGAAGTCTAAAAGGCTTCAAAATCTATTGAAAGTAGCAAATCAAATGGTAAATTTTGCGTGTGGCTTTTAGGAGCCCCCACGACACCCCGTGAAGGGTCTTTAAAATTCACTTGCGTTTGTGCCTCTCGACCAAACCTGTTTCAGATGAAACAGAACATTCGAGATTGATCTTCTCGGTGAACCCTCCTCCCGCTCTGTTCACGGAGTGATTAATTACTGTGTCACGAATTCACGGACGGTCTCGCAAAACTTGAGGCTGACCCAGGAAACCACTCCCGGCACGGGAGCTGGCGAATTGGGGAGTCGCTGCCCGGAGGCCTGATGATGGGTGGCCTGATGCGCGGCGTGTCTGTTCCACGCCCGTGGCCGCGGGGGGGAGGGGGAGGGGGAGAGGGGAGACCCGGGCCAAGGGCCGTGGTGCCCAGCCTGGTACCCCTAGTGGGCCTATGGCAAGCAGCCCGGCCTGTTTGGGAGCCGCAGGAAGGCAGCTTGAGGGGAGTGAGGAGGGGAGTGGCATCTTAGTTATCCACAATTGTGTAGCAAGCCACCCCCCAACCAAGTGGCTTAAAACAACAGACACCGTATTTGCTGACAGTGCTGGCTCAGACTGGGCAGGTCCTCACCTAGTCGGGGGGGTTGGGGCTGCCTGGGTGGCAGGCCTCTGTCCTTCCGTCTGTCCCTCGTCCTCACGGGGCTGGGCTTCCTATCTTCCTTCCCATTTCTTTTTCTAGAGGCCTCGCTGAGCTCACCTCCTCCGGGAAGCCCTCCGCGGTTGCCCAGCAGGAGTGGCTGGCTTCCTTTTCGTGCCCATGGGTACCCATGGGCCGTGTTGAAATGGGGGTTTATGAGGGCGGGGCCGTGGCGTTTATTGGTATGGGGTGTTTGTTTCTTTATTTCCATGGCTTGCGCCTAGTAACTGCTCAAGAGAATGTTTGTTAAGTAAGACAGAGCCAAAGGACTTGAGCGTGGAGGGACTTGGGGACGAAAGAAGGACCTCCGTGCCTCTCCGGAAGGTCGATGCAGGGGGAGGGCCTGCGTGCTGGAGGGACCAGCCTCTGTGCCTTGTGGTTTCAGCGTCTGCAGGCAGGAATCAGGGCCCAGCCTGTGCCTCTTCAGGATTCTTCCGTGACCCCCTGAATGAGAGGTGTGCTTGCAACCCTTGCGCGTTAAAGCTTACGGTTCAGCGGCTCCAGGAGACCCGTTTTTTGCCGAACCGTTCTCCCTATTAACCGCTGCCATGATGTAACTCCCCACCAGTGGCAAATGGCATCGAAGGGATGGTTTGAAGAAAGGTGGCTGTTTGCTGCCGATCTTGGGCCGACATTTAGAAATCCACACGAGCACCTGCCCTTTGTAATTAGAGGGGCAGAGACTCTATCGAAACGGGATTTACCTCTTTATAAAAGGCCCCTCAACGGGGCAGCGGGGGGCTGCGACTTCTGCGTTCCCTCCATCGTGGCCTCCTCACGCCGCGTTCTGAGCGACCCCTCTGACGGCTCCCTCTCTGTTCTGTTTGCAGGATGATGATGGGTCGCTTTGGTAAGTAAGCGTGGGGGTGGGGAGGCCCCGGGTCGCGGGCACTTTGGGGCGGTGACGGGAAGCTCATGCAGGGGGCAGGGCCGGCAGGACCCGCAGGGGTTTCCTACCGTCCAGCAGCGCTGGGTCTCCGAGGAAGAGTGTGTGGATCCCCCTGGGGTCTGTCTGCTTCTCCGAGATGCCAGCGGCCGGTGGGATAAGAAGAGCGTGGTGGGGGTGGTGTGTGAAACGGGGCTGGCGGAGGGGGGGGGTGTCTGGGATGTGGCAGGTGCTCTCTGGCACGGGGGGCGTTTCCAGTGGCCGTTCCCGGAGAGCTGTCCCCTCCCCTCCGGAAGCATGGCACAGACCCTGTCTGCATCTCAGCAAGATGTGGCAGATACAAGGACAGCTTGGGGCGGCGTTCGAACCCTCAGGGGTGGGAGGCCCCCAGCTTCTCAGCCACAGCCAGAGGCCGACTGAGTGAAGCTCCTTGCTTTGGGGAAGATTTCAAAACACAAAGCCCTCCACCCCCAAATCGCACGTTCTCCAGTGAGCACAGCTGTTAGAAGGAAAAGTGGAGGGGCGCCTGGGGGCCTTTGCGGGTTAAGCATCCGACTTCGGCCCCCGGACATGATCTCACGGCTCGTGAGTTGAGCCCCGGGTTGGGTCGGGCTCCGTGCTGACAGCTCGGAGCCTCGAGCTGTTACGTCCTCAAGCTTTCTTAAGTAGGCCTTAAGCTGCCCTGGGGAAAATCCCAGTCTTTGCTGTTGTTTTTTTTTGTTTTTTTTTTTTGAAGTAAGCAGTTCAGTCCTTTTTAAATGTCTTTTATTATTTTTTAAAGAAAGGGAGAGAAAAGGAAACCCTCCGGTGCTGAGGGCAACGGGGCGACAGTGAGAGGAGCTCAGCCCGCGGGGCCAGCTTGGCCCCCGCTGCCTGGGCGGGGGACACCGTGTACCCTTGTGTCACCTCCCTGTCACTCCTGTGTGGGCTCAGACCTCCGTGGAACTGGGGAGGTGTAGAGGTGATCAGAGCGGGCCCTTCAGACCGTTGTTAAGTGTCTTTGATTCTCTGCACGTTGTCACGTCCCCGTTTGGCGGGGGGCCCAGTTGGAGGTTTGGGGGCCCTGGGGAGAGTCTGCTCGGCCGGGGGCAGAGGGGGTGGGAGCCCGGCCGAGAAGCCCCCGCGACCCTGCAAATGGCGCAAATGGGGTGCAGGACCGTGATGCCTTGGGAAAGGGCCAGGTGTCACAGTATGAAAACTGGACCCAGCTGCTGTGCCGGTGGACACGGGGGACGTGTGAGCCTTCAGGGGCCGCGGAACCACGAGAAGCTGGTGGAGTTGTTGCTACTTTATAGGCTCGCCCTGCTTAGGAAGTGCAGGCAGGCTATTAGCGGGGGACAGGCTGTTAGTTCCGCCCCCAGCTCCGGCTTCTGCTGGCGCAAGCTCCGAGGTCCCCTGGGTACCCAGATGGCAGTCTCGGCCGCAGCTGGGCCTCCGCTGGCTCTTCTCCCGTGGGACCCTCGGGGTCCCCGACAGCCCTTGGCCCACTGAGGTCTGACTCTTCTTCCCCCCCCACCGGGTCCTGGTCCCTGGCTCACCCCTCGAGCTGGAGTCATACTTCCTAAGGCGCCCCCCCAACCCCTCACTCTCCTTCTTACCCCCCACCTTGGCTTAAGCTAAAGCCACAGCCCTCGAAGTGGCCCCCAGACCCTCTCGGACCACCCCTTCGCACACCCCTCGCCTCCTCTCTGGCCTCCTCCCTCCCCCGGCCTGTCTGCCTCCTGTCACGCCCCCCACCCCCACCTTCCAGCTCTTGCTGTTGGAATGCTCTCCCCCTGGATTCCCCCACGGCTCACTCCCCAGCTCCTACCCAGGAGGCCCTCCCTGACTGCCCTGCCCCCACCCAGCCTGTCTCTCCGCTCCCTTCGCTGGTGCTCCCAGGGAGCTGCCACTACCTAGCAGACTCGGGGAGCCCTCGGCGCCCTCCTTCTGTGCCTTCACACGAGGCCTCTTGAACTATAAGCATCCTATGGCCTGGAGCTGTGTCGTCCTCAGCGTGCATCCCCCTGCAGCCTCCAGCCCTGGGCTGCAGACCTGCCGGGAGCTTCCAGAATACCAGGTGGACCCTCCTTGGCTAATGTCTGCCCGCTGGGCTTTGCGGGGCGGGGGGGGGGGGGGGGTGGGGGGGGTGGGGGTGGGGGGTCCTGTTCAGCACCTGTTTTTCACCTGGGCGCTCTGAGCTCGGGAGGGAGGGGGGTCGCCCTACCCCCCCGCCCCAGGCCCCCCTTCCGTGAGTCACCACTGTCCTGGCTGAGGTGGGCTGGGAGGCCCTTCTCCCCAGAGGAGCTGGGAGCTGCTGCTTGGTCTCCATGGCAACAGGCTTGCGGGCTGCCTCTCCTCCGCGGCGGCCCCTCCCCTGCCCTGGGCTTCGGGACAGGGGAGCAGCTCTCCTCTACCCCCTTCTCCTCCTCACATCCCTCCCTTCCTGCCGACAGAGCCTCCCCTTCCCCCCCCCACTGCAGCCCGACCGAGCCACCTGTGCCCCTCCCGGTCACCACCCTCTGGGGCTCCTCGCCCTGCCCGACCCAGTCCCTCTGAGCCTCCTTCCCAGGCCACGCTGTCTGCACCCCGCCCTGGCTTTCTTGTGCTTCTTTGTGCTTTCTGTTCCCTCCGTCTGGAATGCCCTTCCCCCTCCTCTTGTCCCAGCAAACCCCCGCTCGACCTCAAGGCTCCTGTGTGAGGCCTCCCTCAGGCCCCTGGCCCTGTGTCCCTGGGGGCCTCCAGGGACCAGGCTGACAACACAAAGGGGGGAGCGACGAGAACATCAGGTGATACTGTGACCCTCAGCCTGTGTGCCGGGTCGCGGGGGGGGGGGAGGGCAAACTGGGGAGCCCACACCCCCACTTCCGTGGGCGGCTCAATGATGCCAGGTGGGAATGCTGTTTGATGCAGTTTCCCCTTCTTTTAGACAAGCCAGAAATGCCCACTTATGTTTGAAAACTGTTGAACAGACATCAAATCGGGATGAAAGTCAGTCTCCGCGGGGGGGGGGGGGGGGGGGGGGGGTGACCTTGGACAGACAGGGACATGTCCTGGTTGACTTGGTCTGTCTCTGTGTCCTTTCTGGCTCCTTGTGGGTTCCCGCTCTCTTTGTGCTGTACCTCAGTTTCCCCGTCTGCCTCCACCCAGCCTGTGCCCCTCCCAGGGCTTTACCTCTGTGACTGTCCCCAGAGTCTGCAGAGGGACATGAGGCTGGGGTGGGGCAGAGAGGGCAGCTGGGGCCCTGAGGCAGTGGGCTTGTCCCTCTGTCCTCTGTTTCATTCCTACTCCAGCCGGGAGGTGAGGTAGGGACTATCGTCACTCCCACTTTACGGAGGAGAAAACGGGTAGGGAAGGAAGCAACTTGCCCAAAGTCCGGGCGTCCGGGATTTGAAACGGGATCTATTTTCATTCCCGAGGCCGGGCTTCCCTCAGGGCTGCAGCGGAGGCTGGCCCGGCCGTGCTGTGTGGTGTCGCCCCTGTGCCCCCGGTGCAGGTAGGGGTGGCTCAGGGGCGGCAGGCCTCCGCACCCTCCCGTGGCGCCCCTGCACGCCTTCGCTCCGCGAGCCCAGCGGTGGCCCAGCTAAATATACGCGGCTGACGTCAGGCTCCGCTCTGCTCCCAGGGTTTTTCTCAAGCTGCATTTGAAGTTTGTATTTTGCTTTGTAAAGACGTAGCTTTTCTCTTCCCCCTCCTTAGCAGGCTGTGGTATTGAGCCTAATCTGACTTAAGGGATTAGAAAAATAACGTCCAGCCGCCTTCACAGAAGAGCTGGAGGAGGGGCCTCTGCAAGGCCGGGGCCTCTGGTTGCTGGTGGCTTTTAGGCAGGCGAAACCGGGTGGCCCTCTCCCCATGCACACGCGCCCCGCCATGCGCGTGTTGTATACGTGCCATGCACACACACACGCACACGCACACACACACGCACGTACACGCACCCCACGCATGCATGTTTATATGCTACACACATACATGACCACGGCCCCCCCACGGGTGCTCATGTACACAACATACTCTCACGTGCACACACAAGCCCTTCCATCTCTCTCTTCCTCCTTGCCTCCCACCTTCCCTCTCCCCACCCCCGAGGCCGAGGGGGTCGCTACCTGGGCTGGGCTGCGAGTTGCCTCCCTGCACCCTCGGCCTTGGACTTGGAGCGCTTTCCTCTTGGGGACAGACCGGGGGTGGGGGGGGAGGACTGGGCCACCTCCCCCAGGAGACCTGGTTCTCTGGCCGGCTTGGGTGTCGGCCTGCCTTCTGATTTCTCCCTCCCTCCCCCTCCGTGGGTCAGGCCGGGCAGTCCTGAAGCTGGCCCTGGGTCAGCTCTGGTTCTGGGCTCCCGGCCATCTCCAAACAGGCAGTGGAGACTTCCTGATCCCACCCCCCCCCGATCCGGCTGGGCTCCGCAGCCCCCAGAACGCCGCGCTGGGGTTTGCCCCCAAGCCCGTGCTAGTAATAGAGGGCCTCTCTGCTGGCTGGGGTCCTCTGAGCATATGTTGCCCCAGGCACCTTCAGGGAACAGCTGGCTCCTGGAAGACAGAAGTCGGGGCCCCAGGGCCTTCAAGATGCCCTCCTCCCTTTCCCCCTCTACCCTGCCAGGGAACCCCCACAGCCCCGCATCCACTCTGAGGCCTCAGTCTCCCTGCCTGGGCTCCAGGGTGCAGCGGGCTCCGTCCTGCCTCCATGAGGCCCTGCCATGGCAGCAACAGGCTAGAACCAGGCACCTGGCCCCCAGCCCGCCCTGCTCCCTCTTATCCATTGAGAGCCATGGTGACCTGGCCTCCAGTGGCCTTACGTCAGACGGATTCTGTGTTGACTTGGAGGGCACGGCTGGGCTCTTGAGTAGCAGAGCGGGTCAGGGCTCTCCTGGAAGAAGGCAAATGGGTGGGACATGATAGAACAGGCCGCCTCAGGCCCTGCAGATGTCCCCGCGGAGGGGGACACCCCCCAAAGAATTGCTGGGGAGGGATTCCGGAGCCGGGTCTCCTGGTTGGTTCATTTGCTCTGAGGCAGTGCAGGGAACAAGGGAGAAAGGTGTTTCAGCCAGCAAGGAGTTGAGAGGCCAGCAGATAATATCCAGCAGACATGTAAACATTAGATGTCCTTTCAAGTAGTGATCGAGTGTTACAGGCAGCCCACGAGGGTCAGAGGACAGAGAGCGGGTGTGGGGCCCTCTTCTACATGTGGATGGTCGTGGAAGGCTCTCCGGGGGAGTGATATCTGAGAGCAACCCGAAGGAAGTATGGCAGGTAGACAGCAGGTGCAAAGGCCCTGTGGTGGGCCTATGATGGAGGAGCGGCCTGGAAGCCGGGGAGGGTGCGTGTGTGCGGTGGGGAGGGGTGACTGTGCCTGCTGGATCCCGTGGGGCACGGGAGAGGGAGCGAGCGACAAGAAGCTGTTGGAGAGTTTCGGTCAGGGCAGGGAGCGGGAGGGGCAAGAAATGACCCAGTCTACCCTTTAAAGGGCTCGCTGCACCTGCTAGGAGCAGGGATCGGAGGGCTGGGAGTAGAGGAGGGAGGCCAGGTAAGGAGGAGGCCGCCGCCACGTGAGGGCAGTGGGGCAGGCGTGGGGCTGGTAGCCGGGCTGGTGGGGAGACGTGCTCAGAGGCTCCAGCGAGATTGACTGGTACGCGTGGCGAGTGGGGGGAGAGAGAGGCAGACAAGGATTCCTGGAGTCTGAGGATGCGATGGGGGCGGGTGTTCAAGTGCCGCCCGTGAGTTCCACGTTGCAAGACAGAAACTGACTTAGAGGAAGCATCTTTTCCTTGATTTTGTCCCTCATCTGCGCCTGCCCTCGGGCTCTGGTGGGAATGAGGGGGATTCTAGGCGGGTGAGAGAGTCAGGGGGGCGGGACATCCCCGGGAGGCGGGCTCCGAAGCTGCCCGGTCCCCGGGGATGGGCGGGCCCGTGCGTTTGCATAAACCCCACCCTGTGTCTCTTCCCCCTCGCCTGGCCTGTCCACGCAGAGCGGGACGCCTTCGACACCCTGTTCGACCACGCCCCGGACAAGCTCAGCGTGGTGAAGAAGGTAGGCTCTGGGCTGGGCTCTTTGCCTCTGTCTCCAGGCTTTTTTACAGCGTGAACTCGGTGCTGGGAAGAAGGTGGGAACACGTTTGCAATGTCTGAAATGTTTGCCACATGGATTGAAGTGTAATTATAGGCAAAAACGTAACTACAGTGCATAAAATTAGCACCTTTTAACTCAACATCTCCGCTCCCCGGGCGTCTTCCTGCCCGCCCCGCCCGCTCCTGTTGGGTGAATTATCCCGCCAGTGCCATTGTGGTGCTTCGTTCCGACTCGGGGCTCTTTTCTCAACGTGGGAATGTTTTCAAGCATGTCCACCTGCTGGCTCTTGTCGGCCTCGTGGCCATGAAGCTGTATTCACAACCTGCCCGGTAAGCAGGCAGGCCTTTGAGCTGCTCTGTGCGTGCACTTGGCCCATTTCCCCCACCCCACGCAGGAGCGCAAGGACAGGCCCCCTCCCCGCCCCGCCCCGCCCCCAGCCCAGGCAGCCTGCGCATAAGACCCCGGATATGGAACAAACCGTGCCAACCAAGACTGGAGTCAGGGGCTGGGGAATGATGAGCTTCCAGGGGCTTCCGCCAGGAGGGACTGTTCTCGCCCAGAAGGAATCGAGACCGAGCCCACTGGAGGTCTCTGAGCGCCTGCAGACGCCTCCCTCGAGGAGGCAGCGGGAGGGTGGATGCGCTTTCCGCCTTCCTGTGAAATCCAAGGAGCAATCGTTTCTGCCCTTGACCTGGGGGAGAGAGCGCTTTGTCTGGGACAATTTCCCAGAACAGGTTTCTTAATGCAGGACTTCTCAGGGCCTTTAATATGCTGCCGTGCATTGGAATTCTCCAAGAGGGGGCTGGGTAGGGAGCATTTTCCAAACTTGCTTGTCGATAGTGACATCTGTTGATCCATTTATTTTGTTAAATATGTTAAATTAAATTCCTCTGGAGCCCACTTTTGGAAAATGCCGGTCCAGCCTGGGACCATGAGATTATGAGTTCTTGGAAGCACTTTGCAAAAGGCTGGCACAACCATCCCAGTGGTCCTTCTAGGGCGGAGCCTTCTTAGCATCCTTGGGTCACGAGTGGCCCGCCTTGGGGCCTCAGAGCAGTGCCCCTCCCCACCCCCCTGCCACATCTGGCCCCCAGCAACCCTGACAGAACCGTCTGGATGCACAGGGAGATTCAAATCTGGCTGCCCCATCTCAACTGCCTGACCTGAGGCAGACGATAACCCGTACCTCAGTTTCCCCATCTGTCAGGGCCAAGGCAGGACTCCCCTCTCCGGGGCTCTGTGAGAGCAGAATATAATCAGGTCCAGCAGAGACCTAGCACGAAGTGTATCAGCTATTGCTGAGTACGATGTGGTGTAAGGTTCAACTTTCAGTAGATAGGCTATTAATTCGTTCTTCAAAAAGACATAGTTTGGGGCCCTGGGGACCCCAGTGATGACTAAGACCAAATCCTTTTATCTGCCTGACACCTGACAGCTTCCTGCTTCCAGCCCGGCCCTTCCCCACCCCCACATCGAGAGTGGCCGTGTTAGTGGCTGCCCATACCCCAGAATAAAAGCCGGGAGACCCTGCCCCCTCTCCGGGGTCACCCCTCCTGCTCTCTTCCATCCCGTCACATCCAGCTGCAGCCTGAAGACCCCAGAGTGTTCGCGGCATGGGTGCCTGCTCTGCCCACCCCCCACTCCCATCTCCCATCCGGCCTGCCCCCTCCCCCTGCCCAAAGGCTCCCTCCTCTGGCATCCTCGGGGGGCGGGGGGGGGGGGTCCACACGCCTGCCTCTGTGCCCAGCAAACCTTCACGTCTTTCACATGCTCCGCTCTGGCTCTTGATTTCTCTTGTCGCCTCCACCAGCTGTGTAGGGAGAATCCTGCCACAGGCTTTCCAGATGGGCCCCTCCCCCCGTTTTACGGTCTTCGTGTCCCCAGCGCCAAAGTGCCTGGCACGTAGCGGCTGCTCAGTAAATCTGGGGAGCACGGATGAGGACATGGCATCGTGTCTGGGGTGGGGCTGGTGTTGAGTCCCCATCGGCGTTGGGATTTGCTGGCTGAGAAAAGTGACAGGGGACCAGTTGTAAGCGTTTGCTGGCGAGAAGTCGGTGGCCCTGCCTCCCTGTGATCAAGCTTACTGAAGTGTCCTGAAACTGACGAGTGTGACCCCTCTCAGCCTTTGGTCGTTCGAGGTCACATCTAGGATACATTTAAAAACGTAATCATCTTCTCCTGACGGTGGTATCCTTCTGAAGGGCGCTGAAGATTCTTCTCGAGGATTGTTAACTACATGTGTGTGTGGGAGGGAGGGGGGTGCTGGGGGGGGGGGGTTGGTGGATAGAGATGTGAGTTTTCTTCTCCAGCTGGGATAGATTTAGGCTTTATTCCATTAAAACTGAGGGTCGCTGTAAGAACGTATCATTTCCCACATGAGCCTTTTATTTTAGCAAACAGATTAGGGAAGCGTCTTACAAAGCCAGTGACGGCCAGCGTCACGGCCGTCCCGTTGGACGGGAGGTACATCTCTCGCTCACGGTTCCTGTCTCTCTCTCTGCCTTGACAGTCTCTCATCACATTTGTGAACAAGCACTTGAACAAGCTGAATTTGGAGGTGACGGAACTAGAGACCCAGGTGAGCAGTGTTTGCGTTGAAGCATGTGTCCCCGTTTTCGGCCACTTCTCGGATCCCGGGTGGGCCATGTGAGCAAGGCCGGTGCCATCTTGTTCGTCTGCAAGGAATACCCACCCCACAGCCGGAAGAGCTGGCCCCCGCCGCTCTGGCCTTCTCTCGGGGCCTCTGTCCTAATTTCCTGGGGCTACTGGAAGAAAGAGCCCCAAACTGAGTGGTTTCTACCTGAGACGTTTACGTCCTCACGGTCCTGGAGGCTGGACGCCCCAGATCAACGTTGGGAGGGTTGCTTCCTCCTGAGGCTGTGAGGGGGGCTCTGTGCCAGGCCTCTCCCCAGCTGCCCGGCGGGGCTGCTGGTGATTCTTGGCTTCCGTCGGGTGATAGATGCCTCACCCCGTCGGGTTATAGATCTCTGCCTTCATTGTCACATGGCATGCCCCCCGTGTGTGCGTCTGTGTGTCCAGATTTCCCCTTTTAGTAAGGACATGGGTTAGGTTGGATTAGGGCCCGTTCTAGTGACCTCATCTTTAACTCAAGTTGCTTTAGTAGTGACTATTTC
Organism: Leopardus geoffroyi; assembly: GCF_018350155.1. Classification (NCBI taxonomy): domain Eukaryota; kingdom Metazoa; phylum Chordata; class Mammalia; order Carnivora; family Felidae; genus Leopardus; species Leopardus geoffroyi. The sequence continues at coordinate 137,485,734 of NC_059341.1, forward strand.
CAAATAAGGTCATGTTCACGGGTTCTACGGGTTAGGACTCCCAGCACATCATTTAGGGACGCACAATTCAACCCGTAACGCCCTCTGAGTTGCCACCCTCCCTCCCTCCCCCCCCCCGCCCCCCGCCGAAGGGCATTTGCACGTGCAGGTTTTTCAGTTTAGAACATTCCATCCCCCACCCCCCGCTTCTGTTCTCCATCACCATCCTTACTGAGCAAGTGCTCACTGAATACCCGTCCAGTGAGTGTGCACAAAATATGGCTTCTGCAGGAAGTATATAAAATATACTCCCCCACCCCCTCGGAGCTAATCACGTAGCGAAAATACGTTTCGAGGACTCAGCGGGCATTAAGCACAAAATATCATTTTCCCAGGATTCGCTGGGTGCTTGAATTTGTGGAGTCTTTATAAAGTTCTCGGTACAGAGTCCTCCCACCCACCGCTGATCCTCTTAAACCCCTGGGTGATTGCCTCCCTCCGTTCCTGTCTGTTTCTTTACCTTTTCTCATTTGCTTGCCTAATTAAAAAAGTAATTCAGGTTCATTGTGGAATGTCTGAAAACGCAGATAAGCAAAGCAAATAAAAATCACTCCTAATCCCGACACCCAGAGATCGCTGTGCTGAGGGGTTTCGTTCCGGACCTTTTCTCTGCACGGCTGGCTAATCGTGGACCGTGCGGGTCCGTATGGGAAAGCCAAACGGTCCGTTTCTAATGAGTGTGTTTATTTGCGCACTGTTTGCAGAGACATTCATTGTTGTTGCAGTTTACGGACATTGCCCCCCTCGCCTCTCAGTATTTGCTGTTCGGTCCATCAGCAGTCCCGAAGTCATCCTTTGTCCCTCCCCGTCTGCCCCCTTCATCGTCTCCAGACCTCACTAACCACAGTTCACGGTTGATGTGTATTCTTCCAGATGGCTCTTACGCATAAATGTATTTTTTTTTAACAACAACATATCGTACTGTGCAGCTCTCTTGTGATGTGGTTTTTGTTACTTTATTTACTGCCGGCATCTTTTTGTTGGAGCCCGTGTGTGTGAGCCTGCCTAATCGTCCTCATGTTGCCTGGTCTGTCTGTCCACACGAGTCACCTCCGGGGACTGCCTTCTGTTCCGTCCTGGGGCTGCAGCGTGCTTCATTGAGGCAGCTCCTCGTTGCCGCCTTGCGCTGGGCCGTGGGGAGCTGTCTGCACACAGCTCTTGGTCTCCTTCTCTGGGACGCGCTCCCGGAAATGGGGCCGTTGGAGCAAAGGCGGTGACGCTTTGAGGGCCCAGGTGCGCACCTGAACATCATGGGCCGTGCTAGCCATTCCCGGCTGTCACTTCCCTGATGGCCCATGCGCCAGGATCGGTCACCGGACGTCCGGACTGAGACAGTCTCTTCGATTTGCATTGATCTTTATTTACTCAGTATCCCCCCCCCCCCGCCTCTTCTTCCTATCACCACACTTAGCGTAGTATCTGAAAAGTATTTTTAACCACTCACTGGCCCAGCAGAAAAGATCACTGGCCATAGAAAGGCAGGGAACTGTTTTCTTTTGTTGCAGTGGAATCCGGGTATTTGTTTTAATGTTTTATTTATTTTTGAGAGAGAGAGAGCAGGGGAGGAGCAGAGAGAAAGAGAGAGGGGATACAAAGTAGGCTCTGTGCGGACAGCACAGAGCCCAACGTGGGGCTTGAAACTCACGAACCGTGAGATCATGACCTGAGCTGAAGTCGGACCCTTAACCGACTGATCCACCCAGGTACCCCGTTTTTTTTTTAAGATTATCTATTTATTTTTGATAGAGAAAGAGAGAGGGAGCGCCAGCAGGGGAGGAGCAGAGGTGGGGAGCAGAGGATCCAAAGTGGGCTTTGCTCTGACAGCTCAGAGCCCAAGGCGGGGCTTGACCCGCTCAGCCAGTTAAGCGTCCGACTTCAGCTCAGGTCACGATCTCGAGGTCCGTGAGTTCGAGCCCCGCGTCGGGCTCTGGGCTGACGGCTCGGAGCCTGGAGCTGCCTTGCGATTCTCTGTCTCTCCCTCGCTCTCTCCGCCCCTCCCCCACTCGTGCTGCCTCTGTCTCTCTGAAAATAAATAAATACACTTAAAAACAGTTAAAATTTAGGAACTTCCGTCTTACACGACGACGTGAGTTCCGGGAACAGGCGGCGGTGATGGTCGCACGCGGTGCGAACGGACTCCGTGCCGCTGAGAAGCGGTCAAAATGGCAGATTTCACGTTATGTATATTTTCCCGCCATGAAAGAGGACGAGTCCACAACATCCAAACAAAGAAGTGTCTCGTTCCAATAGGTGCCGCCGCCTGTTGGGACAGCACAGGCTCAGACACCCGGAGGCTGGGGTCCTCACAGGGACTGGCCCTGCAGGGGACCCAGCAGGTCTCGACCCTTCAGAGACGCCATCTCTGTCCTCTGTGGGGTTGGCCAAGACCCCCTCCCCCCCCCCCCCCCGGGGCCTCCTGTGCCTCTCTTGTCCCCTCGCTGTCACTGGTCTCTGCTGCTTTCTCTTTCAAAGCTGGAGCTGCTCCCTGGCTTACTGGGGTGGGGGAGGGCTGTCTGCCAAAGAGGGGGGTCTTTTGTTCTAGATGCCCGGCCCCCCTGCTGTGGGGGCAGGTGCTGCTGGGCCGGGTGGCAGGGAGAGGGGCTGGGTGGGGGTCTTGAGTGAGGGCCGCAGCCCGACCCAGTGCCACCGGCCTTCAGGGCCCGGCTAGGTGCCCACGTAGATGGACACACAGGATCTCTTCGTCACCGGGGCTCGAGCGTGGGAAAGCCTTGTCTGGCGCCGTGAGCGCAGCTAGAAGAAGGTGTTCCGTCAGCTGCCAAGGTGAGCGGGCGGAACGGGGCAGCAAACCCCACGCCAAAGCGTAGGGCCCCCCGCCCCTCACGGATGGGTCACGGCAGCGGCTGACTCTCGTGGAGCGCTCGCCCCCTGCCGGGGCCGCCCGGCCCGCCCTGTCGTCCGCATGCCAACCCTGAGAGATGGGGGGCAGTGTTCCCCCCAGGGGCAGCGGTGGGGGGCGGGTCTAGCAGCCGGGCCGTCCGTTTCTAGCGCCGTGGCCCTGACCGCGTGGACGTGCTGCAGCCCCAGGCACCTGCTCAGCCCCGTCAGTCCCGAGCCAGACGCTCTGCGCCCGGGGCCTTCCCCTGATGGCGGGTTCCGGCCCCAACGAGGGACGGAGCTCTTCCCTTAAGACGTCTTCCTTCTCTTGAACGCGTGTAGAAGGTTCGCCCACCCCGTGTACGGCCCCGAAACCTCACCGAGTGCTTCTCTGCAGTTCGCAGATGGGGTGTACCTGGTGCTGCTCATGGGCCTCCTGGAGGACTACTTTGTCCCCCTGTACAACTTCCACCTGACCCCAGACAGCTTCGACCAGAAGGTACGTGTGTGGTCCCCGTCCTCAGAGTGGCCCGGGAATGTGCTCGTTACCAGGGCACCTCTGGCCCCAGCTGCTTCCCGGGGGCCGTTTTCAGTGGGGGCACAAGGTCCCACGGGGTGGCTCGGGCACCGCTGTCCCCCGGCACCCCGCTCGGAGGCAGTTAACTTGCTTCTGCTTTTTTCCCATTAAAATAATAGGGAGGGGCATCTCGAACGTGTGTGAGTGTGTGTCCGTCCTTGTGGATTGTTGTCTAGGAAAATTCCCCAAATAGGATCGTTTGGGTCCAAGGGCCTAACCTTTGGGGCACCTAGGGTGGCTCGGTCAGTTGAGCGTCTGACTCTTGATTCCGGCTCAGGTCACGATCCCAGGGTCGTGGGATTGAGCCCCGCGTTAGAGTCCGTGCCAGCGTGGAGGCTGCTTGGGATTCGCCCCTCTCCCTCCGCCCCTCTCCCCGCCTCGCGCTTTCTTTCTCTAAGATAACAGAAAAAAGGGGCCCAACCCGTGAACGTGGGCCGCCGTGTCCCCTGTGTCACTGCTGTTTGCGGCCAGGCGTTTTTGCCTCCTGCTCAGGGCTTCCTGAAGTTCAGCCCCTCCAGACAGCGGCTCGTGCGTTGCCTTGCGAAACTTGGCTTGCGGGGCCGTTCAGATTGCTTTGGACTCCCAGGCGTCTGTCATCTTATTTTCCCAAAGCGCTAGACCCGTGAGTCAGGCGGACAGCGCCAGCGGGTGACGGCAGCCAGGGAAACATCCGACGGTGGGGCCGGGGCTCATCAGTCCGCATGCTTCTGGCCACCTTGCAGGCCGTTCGCTCGCGGCCGAATGTTGTTCCTGCCTTGCTGCCGAGACGGACTCAGAGCAGAGCAGAGAGGTCCTGGAACGTTTGAGCCGCGCTGAACGGAGACAGCACGAGCAAGAGGGAGCGAGCAGAGCTCCCAGCAGGAAACAAGGGTGTCTGTGCTGTTGTTCCGGAAACGAGCGCGCAGATCACTTGCTGAAGAGGCTCCTGCGTTCCAGGCCCGATGTGGCTGGTCGCAGACGCGTTGCTTTCTTTGTTCAGGTTCATGACGATGCTGGCACGCGTGGTTAATTGAGCCAAGTGGCTGGAACCGGGCTTCTTTCCGAGCTGAGGCTGTGCAAATGACCGGCGCACCATCTCCCCAGCCCCGGTCTTACTCCCTTTGAAACAGAGAGGAGAGTTTTTGTTGGTTGCTGGCCTGGCCTGGGAGGCGTGAGAGGCCCGAGTGGCCGACCGCCTTCGCCTCTGCGTGAGAGCCGTGAGGGCAAGGCTGTGTCAGGGGACGGCGTCCGGCACGCCGGGAGCCCCTTCCCCCTTAAGGAGGGGGGGGGCCCTGGATGCAGCTCTGTGGGCAGGTGGAGCCCACCTTGGGGAGGATGCTGGAATTCTGGTGGATTCTTCTCTGGCACCCCTGCCCCCTCCCCCGGATCCTCTCCCTGCTCCTCCTGGGGAGTGATGGTCACCACGGCAGCCACTGGCAAGTTCTTTGTGCCCTCGCCGTCTTTATTAGCCTCCTGGTCATCAGGACCAGCTCACGGGCAGTGGTGTCTCCCACGGCATAGACCTCAACTCGCTCTAGGCTGGTCCGTGCACCCAAGCTCTCCAGCACTGCGTGTAGATGGGCAGGTGGGCCGGGGCTGCTGGGGGACCACCCACAAAGTATCCTCTGGGGGCCCAGACTCTGTGGGGCGCGTTTGCTCCAACCCCTGAGAGTGTAGCAACTCTGTATTTCCAGGACGAGGGCGCTATGGTTCAGTGAGCAAAATGAGAGATGTATCAAGGGCTGCTCTCCCCAAGCAGAGTGAGGACCTGTGGTTTTAAACAGTCGTACTGGATTTTAAAACATGAGACCAGACGGCTCAGACCCCCTAGGCTTCTGCACACAAACAGTACACTTTGAACTGAGCCGTCAGCGCGACCAGTGGCTTTTTGTTGTTGTCGTTTTTTAATTGTTTTAATGTTTATTTTTTAGAGAGAGAGACAGAGACAGAGTGTGAGTCGGGGGAGGGGCAGAGAGAGAGAGGGAGACACAGAATCCGAACCAGCTCCAGGCCCTGAGCTGTCAGCAAAGAGCATGACGCGGGGCTCGAACCCACGGACTGTGAGATCATGACCTGAGCCAGAGTCAGATGCTTAACTGAGCCACCCAGGCGCCCCTTTTTGTTCTATGATCTTCCTCTGTGGTAGCCACTTTGCTGAGTACCCTGTGCCCATCAGTTGTCTTTCTGGAAGACTCCACAGCATCCCTTTCTGTGGGGACTGCAGTGCATCCTGGAGATTCAGTGGTGGTTCTTAACAGGCGTTCTCAGAGTGTTCCTTTCCTTCTGTCCCCCCATCTGATTCTCTCCCTCTGGACAAGGAAACAGAATCTCAAAAGGGCTGAGACACAGCCCAGGCTCACACAGTCAGCAGGGCAGAGCTGGAAGAGCCCACTCCTATTCTGGAAACTTCTATTCCTCTGTCACTTGGCCAGGTTTTCAAAAATCCTTTGAATTGCAGCGAGAAAGGATTGCGGGGCGTCCTGGCCGTGTGGAGGGCTCCCAGGGGCAGCGTGGGGCTTTGGGGCACGGCGTGGGGCCTGGTCCCCTTGGGCCTGGAGAGCCGTTAGCTTTTCTGTCTGCCCCGTTCCGGGGGGCCCGGGCTCAGGGGGGGCTTCTCTGCGGGTAGGAAAGGTCAGTGGCGGCGACGGCGTGGCTGAGACGAGAGTAGGGTGGTGGTGACTTCCTGTCTGGCAGTTTCCTCAGACTGAGAAGGAAACGGGAGGAAACTTGCCCTGCTGAGCCCAGTAGCTGCAGGGAAGGGGGTCTGGGCGGGAACTGCTCTCTGCAGAAGCACTTTCGAGGAGCTCTCTCTCTCTCTCTCTCTCTCTCTCTCTCTCTCTGTCTCGGAGTCTTGGGTCAGGTCCCGCTGTGTGGCAAACGGGGACACTCGTCCTGTTCGTTCCCGGCCTCTGCTTGGGAAGGACCCTCGGGCCTGGAAGAGGCCGTGAGAAGATGTCCCGAGTCGGGCCGCTCGAGGAGCCTTCCGGACCCAAGTCTTCTTCCTGTCTCTCCCTCTCTGCCACCCTGTCTCCGTCGCGACTCCAAGCCTCTTGTGCCCGTGTGGAGTAGGTGGGCTGGACGGTGCCAGCCAGCGTGGGAAGGGGCACGGATCTGAATCCTGCCTCCGACTCGTCCAGCCCTGAGCCTCGCTTGGCACAGGCCTCCTAACCCATCTCAGCCCCGGGGCCTCCTTCGCAAAGTGGCCGGGACATAGCCCCCAGCCCTCCTCCGGGCCGGCTCCGTGCACCTCGGGCTGGGCGTCCGACATCCTACCTGGCCTTCCCGTTTGGCCTTTTCCGAAGGCCTCGGGAATGGCCCGGGACCCTCCGGCCCCCTCCATCTGGCCATTTGCAGCCCCGCCCAGCCCTGGGTGTGAACGGCCTGGGCTGTCCCCTCATTGGACCCCTCCCCGCGCTGGATGCCTCCCCATACCGGGCCCGTCCCCGACCTGGGCCCCTCCGCTTGCCAGTGCTGCTGGGGGGCCCTAGAGGCCCCTCCGCGGTACCCCTAGCTGCTGTGGGTTTGCCAGCTGAGGGTTATTTTGTCACACATCTTTTTCCTGGTTAATTATTAAAACTAAGTAAAATGCTCATGTTTCTGGTTCATTTACACTGAAATCCTGAAGGTGTTACTGTGGAAAGGATGTTTGATTACTCAGAGCCCCGGGGTCCTTTCCAGCTCTGACTCTGCTCTGTGTTTTATTTTCGGTGCCCCCTCGTCCCATCTCTAACAACCTTTGCGCTCCGGAGACGGCTGGCTGTGCTTTGGTCACCCTGCGTCTCTGTGATCCAGGTGGAGAAAACACAGCAGACAGGGTGTTATTTTCAATCTCTTCACGACGTGTTAGCAGAACACAAGCTTTCAGCGTCCTTGCGGGCCGAGTGGGGCCTTTTCATTTCGGGAAGATTCCACGTGGGGGTGGGGGCGGGGGCGGGGTCCGCCTTCCTGTGACATCCAGCAGGTAGAGGCCAGCACCAGGGCCCCAGTGCCTGTCACCTGCAGCCACCATCGTGCTGGCGTCAGTCCCAGCAGCGTCCCCAGTGCCTGCCCAGTGCCTGGGCCACCGCTGCCCCCGAGGCCCGTGTCCTGCCCGGCTACGCACACAGGCTCTGTGTGTGAGGCCCTCCCAGCACATGGTGGGTGGCCGCTCGGTGTGCAGGGCTGAGGGCCTCTGGGACGTGACTTGTCCTCTCTGAGCCTCATTTCTAAAACAGGGTCACTGCCACTTCTCATCGTGTGGCCCTCAGCAGAGCCGGCCCCTGGGGACGCCCGAGCCCTTGAGGGTGGGTTTTGTGCCTTCCCCCACTGCACCTCTGAGCTGCCTCTGATCACTGGTGAGGGCAGTGAGAACCATCTAGTAAACATCTCCACCCTTCCCTGCTCCCCCACCCACCCCATGCCCTGCCCCTGCCCGCCCGTGCCCAGGGGATGTGCCGACTCCAGGGCTCCCTCTGGCCGTGTTTGTTCCCACCTCGTCCTTTCAGAAGAGAAGCAGCGGGCAGCGGGCGGCGGGCCTGGGAGCGGCTGCAGAGCCTGACCCCTGCTCTTGCTTGCTGGGCAGGTCCACAACGTGGCGTTTGCCTTTGAGCTGATGCTGGACGGAGGCCTCAAGACCCCCAAGGCTCGCCCTGAAGGTAATGCCCCGCCCCCGGCCCTGCCTACCCCAGCCCCGGTGCCCCCCGTGCTCGTAGCTTCGGGGACCAGGGCCCGGAGGACTGTGCTGGTTTTTAGCAGCCCCTTGACTTGGAGGGCGTGGCCTCCGCCCACGAGCCTCAGGACCTTTGTCCCCCTGCGGGTGCCAGCGCTCAAGCTGAAGATGCTCTTTCCTGCCTTGAAAGGATATTAAAAGCTTGCTGCAGTCAGATGACTGTTGGGTTGATGTCCCTGACGGCCGGCAAAGGGCAGGGCTTGTGAGCAGGGACGAGGCGTGATCGTGCCGTGTGGGGGTCTGAATAGCCGCAGGGAGGCCCGGGGAGCTGGTGGTGTGGCCGCCCGAGCAGGGAGCCTGGGGGACCAGGAGCGGGCCTGGTGCCTTCCTCGGACCTGCCCGTTCACAGAGGGCATCGGGCCTGTTGGCCGCCTCCGGCTCGGTGGCTCCTGACCTCCCGTCGCCGCAGCCGTGGCCGGCGGTGGGAGGGTGCCGGGGCCGAGGCCTCAGGACCGGGGAGACCCTGGGGGCCCCGGGTGTCGGTGGGAGCCCCTGAGTTCATTCTGAGGGTGAACCGGCGGGCAGGCCGTTTCTCCTCTGCGAGTCTTGGTCTCCTGTGCCAAACGGGAAGGCGGGGGGTGGGGAGGGTTATGCCAGCGCCCTGCGCTTGCCTCCTGCTCTGACAAGCTGGGCTTGGAAACGCTCTGGGACTCCGTGTAAGGACAGCTGTTGGCTCACGGCAGCCCCTCAGCCTGCCTTCCGTAAGAGATGCTATTTTTGCTTCTGGGGTTGAGTCCCTGCAGGGGGAAAGCAAGGTGATCGTGCTCTGGCCCGACAAGGGGCTTTGCACCCCCTGCCAGTTCTACAGGGGAACAGGACTGGGGCCCAGAGCAGGGATGTCACTTGTCTGGGGTCACAGGGCAAGTGAGAACACCCAGGTGCCCAACACCCAGGAGGACCGGTCCCTTTCCCACCAAAGAAGGCAGCCTACACTTAGTAGGCTGTCGGATCCTCCGAGGGTCCTGCCGTGGCCTACCCCCGGCCCCGTTGCCTGACCTCGAGGGGGCAGGATGGAGTAGCAGCCCCCACCCCGCCCTGCCCCAGAATGCCCACTGTCGGTCCTGGCACCGGATGGCCCGTGGGAGTTGGACCCAGTAAGCATCCTTGGCTGTTGGAGACCCCGCCCCACGTGGACACCACTGGCCCCCAGACCGGTCTCGCTGCAGACTCTGTCCCGGCCATCCCAGGTGCTCACTGAGCGGGCAGGTGGCCTGGGGGCCCCTGTGGCAGTCTGTGTCTCGGGACGGCGCTGCCCAGGGCGTCCCGGGCGTGGCGGCTGTCGGTCTTTAAGCCAAGGTGCTCCGCTGTGGACGCGACAGCTGCCCCGCGTGCTCCTGTGTGCTGGCACTCGGGCTCGGGTGTCCTCACCCCGCCCACGGGTTCTGTTTCCTTCCGCAGATGTGGTAAATCTGGATCTCAAGTCCACCCTGAGGGTCCTTTACAACCTGTTCACCAAGTATAAGAACCTGGAGTGACCTCGGAGAGCAGCGGAAACCGCTGTGCAGGGCGGGGAGGCCCGCTGGCTTCCCCTCCGAGCCAGGGTTGTCCCCGCCCCCACCCCCACTCCACCCGGCCTTTTCGGGTCGTTGCTCTTAAATTCCCTTGTGTGACTCCTGTAACTCTGCAGCGGGCAGGACCCTTGCGAATCCGGGGTTCTGCGCTCCTGCCTTGTTTGTGGCTCCTCCAGTGTCCCGGTCGCACCCACACCTCCCAGCCCATGGGAGGGGCACCCTGCGATCCTCTGGACCCAGCGATGAACCGCCCCGGGCGATGAGAACAGCATCAGTAGCTCTACCCGAGCCGAGACTCAGCTGGACCGTTCTGGGGGAATCTCCGTGGAAGCAAGACCTTTTCCGTAAAAAGCATTTTACGGTTTTAAAAACTGCTTTTAAAGTCCCAGAAGCTTTCGATGGAACAGGAGGGCTTGTGCCGTGTTCTGCTTCTTGACCAGTGTTCTTTCATTCACTTTTTGCGTGAACATCTGAGACCCGGATGACCCGCTGCCGTGGTGTGGGAGGAAGGGTTTGCTGAGGCTATTTCTGTATTTCTTTTCTTCTTCTTCTTCTTTTTTTTTTTTGTGACAGCCAAATGGGTTGTGTTAGGAGCGACACCTAAAATGTTGCTCCATCCATCTCAGAGGCCCTGTTTGGGAATAGATGCGTTTTTCAAACTTCTAGAAAGGGGAGTCTATCAGCTTGCCAGGGGCTTCTAGAACAAGGTGCCACGGGCAGGGGGCTTAGGCAGCAGAAGTGGGTGGTCTCCCGGCTCTGGAGGCCAGAAGTCCCAACATCACGGTGTTGGCTTATGGATGGCCGTCCTCCCCCCTGTGTCCTCGTGTCATCGTCCCTATGAGTGTCTGCGTCCTGATCTCTTATAAGGACACCAGTCATAATGGATTAGGGCCCCCCCCGTGTGACCTCATGTTAACATACGGACCTCTGTATAGACCCTGTCTCCAAATACAGTGACATTTTGAGGTACTCGGGGTGAGAGCTTCAACGTATGGATTCCAGGGGACACTGTTCAGCCCTTAATGGGGGGATATGAAGTGCTCCTCCCCCTCCTCCCGAGTGTGGCTTTCTAGAACCCTGCTGGCCTCTCCCGCTGGTCGCTTGGTGCCACCCGCCCTCCTCCCCTGTTCACCTTGGCTCAGGAGAGAAATAGGGCCGTCCTGCTGTCCGTAGGCACCGTCGAGCTCGTGTGTCCTACTAAATCGAATGCCAGTGCTCACGGCTCACAAAACGGCTTAATATTCTGGCTCAGCCCCGCTGCTTCCAGGCTGGGGCTAGTTTCAGAATCGCCGTTTTGATGGAGGTGGTTTCCCAACGGGGGAAAGAAATAATTAAAACAGCATTACCGTGGTTCCTACGGATGCAGTGACATTAAAGATCCACGTTGACAAAATAGCCAAGGCTGGAAGGTTCCATGCTGACTTCATTACACGCCTAGAATGCCAGCATCCTGAAAGCCGTGGAGACCAGTCGTCTGGCCCCGTTCACAGGCAGGCTTGGCGAGGGTGATCCCTGGGGGCCCGGGGGGCTGAAAGGGGGTAGGAGTGGGGACACGGGATTTGGAAAGCACACGACCTTGGGGTTTTCAGGCCAGACAGGCTCCGCACCACGAAGGGGAGGGAATTGCCCTGGAAGGCAGGGGGGCTCTGCGTTCCCGGGCGACGAGCCCTCTTCAAGCCCTGTGTGTTTCTGGTCGGAGGGTAAGAGGGATACTAAGATCCGGGTCAACTATGAACAGGCACCTTGGCCTCACAGTGCTGACTGCTGAAGGCCGTGGGTCCGGCAAAAGATGTCATCTCTCCAAACCGGTTTTATTCGAGTTGGATCAGGGGGGTGGATGTGCCTTCCGCACACCTGTAAGGGGCCCTGGAGCTGTGTGCACTTCATTTCCCTCCCTTCCCCGTCCAGTGAGAATCGGAGTTGAAAGCATGGCCTGGACGTTCGTATGGTGGTGGGGGGGAGGGGTGCAGATGTGAGGCAGAGGGCAGGGCCACCTCTGGGGACGGTCCCCCCCTCCTCTGATAAGCCCCATTGGCCACACTTGGGCATCAGAAGCAACTTTCCTTAATCCCGGAAAGTTCTAGAACCCTTCCTCAAGTGACCCACATTTTCAGTGAATTGTGTTTCCAGGAAGGAGGCCCCTCCACAGGAACTAAGGACAAGCCAGCTCGTTTGCGCCCGAGCGGCGATGGCTCGGGGTCTCCGGGGCCAGAGTGCGGGGTCGGATGGGGGTGGTGAGTTGGTCACCTTTAATCCTTCTCTGAGTGGCTTTTGTTCGCGTCCTCCACCGGCCACGGGGAAGCCGCCTGCAGCTTCGTTTCCCTTGTGACAACCGCGGGGTATCCTGTAGGCCGAGCCCCGTGTGCCCCAGTGTCCTAACTGCATGTGACAGAGAGCTGTGTTTTAAAGGAACCAGATGCTTTTTTCAGCCCCTTTGTGTGCCAGTGTTTCACAGTCTTTTTAATTGTTTGAAGCCATGTCTGTTTTGGGTTTCTGGATATTAAAGAAAAGCCGCTAAAACCCTGGCTGTGCTGTTATGCTGCCCACCTGGCTGGCCGCGGGAAGCTGAGGCTTTTCCTGAGTGCCGCTGGCCAGCACCCTCTATGCAAACCTGATCTGTCCTAAGCTGGAGACTCGGTCAGGAGGGTGCCAGGAAGTGCCAACAGTGTGCTGTTATTTATTCCAATAAAGAACTCGAGAGCGTGGGGCCGTCCGCTGCTTGTGTCTGGTTTTTCTCTCCTGCGCTTAGGGGTCATCGGTTCGCGCCAGCCTGGTGCTGGGGGCTGGGACACACAGAAGCTCCAGGAGCTTCCGATTGGACCAGGCCTGCTGGACAGCGGCGCTGTCTCAGGGGGTGGTGTCCTTACGCTGCAAGGCGAGGGACCTGAGTGGCCCTCGACGGTGGCCAAGGGCTCGTGCTCCATGCCGGCCCTGCTGTGAGCCTTCCCTGCAGAAGTCACGGGGTGATCCGGGCGCCTCGAAAAGAATCCCCGATTGCCGCCCCAAAGAACCCAGGCTTCGGAGAATTGCCTGGTCCAAACCCGCTTTGTTCCCATGTGACTGCCGGCTGGTTAGTTCTCCCTCGCTTTCCACGGTGGGAACGTCCCTCCAGTTTCCCTCCCTAAAGAGCCACCTTCCTTAATCCTGGTTCGGTTGCCTGTAACTGGGGCCGCTGTAGTTGCTCGAGGCAGAAAGGAATCGAACGCAGGAAATGAGGTGACCCCAGAGCCACGGGAAGGCTGGCGCGGCAGGCTGGGGACAGACCCCCACGGAGGACGCTTCGCACCGCACCGTGGTGCCGGCCGTCCCTGCCGTGACCAGGAGGCTGCTGAGTGGCTGCTGCCCCACGGTTTCAATTTCGAGCCGGATACTTCCCATCCGCCTCTCCAGATGCCTCGCCAGCGTTTTCCGCGCTGGCCTCCCGGACTGCGTCCGTGCGCTGCCTTGCCTCTGGCTTCTGTTTAGACTTGGCCGGTGGGAGGCCCCGGCAGGAGGGAGCGTGGGGGAGAGTGAGCGAGGTCGGGGGGTTTGTACTCCAGGGCCGCCCCTCTGCAGGGCCACCAGGGTCGGAGGGCCCCTCTACCACACCCCTGGCTGGTGGATCTTTCTCTCTGGGCTCTGGTGTCCACTCTGGCCTCTGCCCCGTCGGGCCCTGAGTTCGTGATAACTCGCTCATGTCGCTAGTCTTGGGCTGCGGCACTGTCTCTTCTGTGTTCCCTTAACCCGGCCCCGGTAGGCGCTTTGTCCGACACGCTTCAGTTTCCCTGCGTGGATGGGCCATCTCTGCCGGGACGTGGCCGTGCACCTGGCCCGGGAAGCAGGGGACGCAGGGCCACGCCGTGCCCGCCACACCTGCCCCAGCAAAGCGTGCAGCTGCCCGTCCCCACCATGCTGCAAACTGCCTCTGCCTCTTAGGCTGGTACCTCTGTGAGCGGCGACAATAGTACCTGCCTCGGAGGCTGGTCCCAGTAAACTTAAAGGCCTTAAGGGGCGCCTGGGTGGCTCAGTCCACTGAGCGTCGGACTTCAGCTCAGGTCGTGATCTCACGGCTCGTGAGTTCGCCAGCTCCCCATGGCGGGGAGGTGGGGGTCCCTGGCCTCAGTGGCTGGCTTGGCTGGGGCTGCCACTTGGAGATGGGGAGACCACGAGGGACTGCTGGGGTTGCGAGGCGGGGAGGGGAGAGGGAGAGAAGGAAGAAACGGCAGCATCGCGTCTCCTGGGAGGCATCTGAGGGCCCGGAGGTGTGGCTGGGTGGTTGGCGCTCGGGGGGCAGAGCTTTCCGTCGGGGCCGTGGAGGCACCAGGCCCTGAGGCCCAGCGAGGAGGAAGCTCCCTGCAGACGCAGCCCAGCAGGCCCTGCGGAAGCCACAGGCCCGGAGGAAGTGAGCAGTGTGGGGGGTGGGGGGTGGGGGGACCCTGCCCTCCCCCGGCCCCTCCAGCCCCCAGGGTAGGAACTTACTTTTCTCTGGAAGCCGGTGATCACGATTTGAGCTCCGCGGCCTTCATTTCATGGCAGCCAGGTGAGTCTCAGCTCCCGGGAGCCCTGGGCTCGGGGCTCTCTGCCCGTCTGTAATGTTCAGGAGCGAGAGGGCACAGAGGGAGGGCTCCGGGGGTGGGGGCTTGTGGCGGCCGACCCCAGAGAACACACCCTTAGCTGAGGGAGGGACTCGGGCCAGGCAAAGCCCTGAGCCCCTGTGCACCACCCCCCACCCCCGGCCACCCACGCGTAGAGAGGCGCATTTCCTCCCTCCCGGGACCGGACAGGCAGAAGGGCACCATCTCACCTCCCCGGTAGCCAGGTGGACAGTCTCCCTTTCTCCGCGCCATCTCCCCTGAGCGTCATCCGGCGTGGGGGTGGGAAGAAAGGCCACCCCGTTTCAGGTGAAGAAACTGAGGCCCAGGGCGGGGAGGGGCTGCCGGGGGAGGGGAGATACCCTGAACAGAGCTGGGGCAGACACCCCCTGTGTCCGCTCCACTGCCTTCGGTGAGCTCTGAGTCCGGCCCTGTCTTGTAAAGACCTTCAGGACCAGGAAGGAAGGGGATTCGCCCAAAGTCACGTAGAGCACGCCTGGAACCCGGGCCTCCTCCTAACCCCCAGGCTGGGCTCTTTCCTCCTCTGCGGCCACGTCCCCCGAGCCGAATCCTGTCCAGAAGGAGGCTTGGGAATTCAGGGGGCAGGACCGGTCCCACAGCTGTGGTCTCCCCCATCCTCTGTTCGGGATGGGGCCTCAGAGGTTCCCCGCGGGCCGGCTGCTAGGGCGATGGGGTGGCCCCCGCCAGTGTCCCCATCTTGCCACAGCTCTGGGTCCCGCTGCTGTAGCCAGGTTTCCCGGGTAGGGGGCGGGGGGAGCGGGAGGGCTGGAGCTGCCCCCCATTCTGCGGCCCCCATGTCTTTTGGGGGCCCGAAACGCTGGGGAAACGCGGGGGGCAGAAGAGGAGGGCAAAGCTGCCGGCTGAGCAGGAGAGGAAGTGAGCCCTGGGGCAACAGGAAGGAGGCCGGGCTGGCTTCTCCAGGGGCCCCTGCCCAGAAGGAGCACACGAAGGGGGCCGCACACGCCCCTCGCATGCCGGCCCCTCCCATGCCGACGTGCGCAGTGAGGCCCCCAAAGCGCAGAGAGGCTGAGCCCGCCGAGCCCCACCGTGGACAGCCTCGTTCCGCGTCGGGCCAGGCGGGGCCAGGCCGCCCCCCGAGAGCCAGGCCCCCGTGGACTGGCAGCCGAGCCTGGGGGATGCCGCCAGGCCAGCGTGGTCCCCGCGTCGGAAGGCTGGCGGTGCCACTCCGTGCCCACCTGTCTCAGCCTCAGGGACCTGGAAGGGACGGATCCGGTGCCCCCCTCGCCCTGCCCCCGCGGGAACTCAGGCACCGTAGATGTCACCCATCAGTGGATTCGCCTCAGCCAGCCCTGCCATACGCCCACCCCGGGCATCCCTCTGGAGCTTAACTCCAGGGTTTCCCGGATCTTGACAAGCCCTCAGCCGCGGGCCTCCCTCCACCCCTGCGTCCTGCCAGAATGGGCCCCACGGCCTACTTCTCATCAGGGAGACCCGTCTCCTTGCCTAGGCAGCCCCCGCCCACTCCCCGTGCCTCATGGTCGGGAAGGAACGACAGCCCAGAGCCAGCGTGGGGCTCCTCGGATGGTGATGCCCCCTGTCCCCTGCATCCCCCAGGGCCGGCAAGGCAGAAATGGAGCCGGAATCCTTGTACAACCTGCTGCAGCTCCCGAAGGCGGTGGGCCGGCCGGCGGAGGAGGAGCTCCCACAAGGTGCCGGGGGGCCCAAGTGGGGCTGGGGGTCCGGGCAGGGCGGAGGGGCGGGTCTGCGGGCAGGTCCGGGCCCTGCCTTGCTTCCCAGGTTGTTCACTGAACACCCAATTTGTGCAGCCCCTGCCTATGCCTTCTGCTTTATCCTTGACAACTCCCACCCCCGCCTCTGGAAACTTTGGCAGGTACCCCCATACCGCTCATAACCACACATCTCGCGTTTGAGGATGACACTGGTAACGCGATATTAACTGCTCCTACGTGCTGTGCACGTCCTACAAGCTGCACCTCGTTTATTGCTCTGAGGGTAGGCGTTCCTGCCTCCCTTGTATGCGCGAGGAAACTGAGGCCCAGTGAATAATGTAGCAGTGGCAGGTGACTCCGTTAACGCGGTGGAGCTGGGGTTGGGAACCCAAGGAGGGGAGCCCCAGCATTCAGGTTCCCCTCCCGCCATGCCCTGCTGGCAGATATCTGCAGAGATCCGACTTGGCGGGGGATGGGGGTTATTGATCTGCTTCCTTCAGTCATGTGGGTCCCTTTAAATAGTGGGTGGGCACAAGGGCGCCTGAGTGACTCAGACTTTGGCTCAGGTCACGATGTCCGTGAGTTCAAGCCCCGTGTTGGGCTCTGTGCTGATAGCTCAGAGCCTAGAGCCTGCTTTGGATTCCGTGTCCCCCTCTCTCTGCCCCCCCTCTCAAATATAAATAAACATGAAAAAATTTTTTTTTTCATGTTTATTTATATTTGAGAGAGACAGAGACAGAATGCGAGTGGGTTGGGGCGGAGAGAGAGGGAGGCACGGAATCCGAAGCAGCTCCAGGCTCTGAGCTGTCAGCACAGAGCCCGATGCAGGGCTCAAACTCACGAACCGCGAGAGCATGACCTGAGCCGAAGTCAGAGGCTCAACCGACTGAGCCACCCAGGCGCCCCCCAAAATGTTTTTAAAAAGTGGGTGGGCATGGGACGGGGCAATTCAATGGGTGTGGGTCCCCCTTTTAGCAAGTCTGTTTTCTGAGCTCGGGGAGTTTGTGGCCACTGCCCCTGAAACCTCCCTTCCCAAGGAGATGTTTGGAAAGGACAACGCAGGTACCCAAAGCTGTCAATCCCCCTGTTACAGAAAAGAGGCAAATCAGGAAGCAAGCCAAATGTCCCGCTCAGCAAGGGCGTTAAGTGAACTCACTAGAATTTATGTAACCTTTAAGACATAAATATGGTGACGGAGGAAAAGTGTGACATAGTTGAAACGTAAGAGCAGAATGCAACTTGAGCTAGACCCTGTGAATACAGCCTGAATTTTAAGATGGGCGATGTGGCCGAGAGACCCCGGAGCAGCGAGCGAGTCCCTGGGGGCCGGGCGGGCATTGCCCAGAGTCGAGAAGCTGACTTCCTTAAGTGCCTGGTGCTCTCTGTTTATAGATGGTTTAACGCTGGAAAGCATCACGAGCAAAACTGCTGTTAGCGGTGGGGCTTGGTTATTTGAAAAAATATTTATTTTTTGTTTTGCAGTGGATTTAGAAATACTCAAAGTACTGGCAGGCGCAGCTGGAACATGGGATGATTCAGAGCGGCAGGAAACCTGCTCCAGGAAGGAGCTGGCGGGGGGTGGGGGTGGGGTATCGCCGGAGGCTTTCACCCACCCACCCACCCACTCCCCACACATCGGTCCAGAGACGGCCCGGGCCCAGCGTGTTAGATATCCCCGCCTCTTGTCAGGAGATACGGGGCCGGGGAGAACTCGAAGGTTTTCAGATCATCTAGGAAAAGTCTCCAGCCGCGTCGTGGGAAGACAGAGGCATCGCATTTTGTGAACCTGGGCAAGGCAGTGTCCCCCGTGCTGACTCAGTTTCCCCCATGTTCATCGAGACTAGATCCTCTCGGCCCTGCCATTTGTGGGTGCCGCGAGTCTAAGGCGTCGGGAAGCTGCTGACCAGAGGGTCAGCCAGGGTGGTCTCGGCGTCCTGCCCGTGCCAGGGAGCCAGACAGACTGGGGTGAAATCCGCCGTGGCCCCCTGGTGCCCGGCCCCCGGGCTCGTGCGAGCCCCTCTGCTTAAGTACGTGGGTAGAATTTGCCAGATAAAACACAGGACACCCAGTTATCATTTGAATTTGAGGCAGGAAACAGTTTTCCAGGCGAACTGTGTCCCCAAAATATATTGTTGTGCCTGAGGATGAGCTGGTGCTCATGAGGGGAACCCGGAGGGAAGGGCATTTGGGGTGTGGCTGGAACAGCACGGGCAAAGAAAGAGGTGTAGAGGACGAGGCGTGTCTGGGAGGACCAAGTCTCTTTAGATGTTTGATGCTCAGGGTGTGTGTGTGTGTGTGTGTGTGTGTGTGTGTGTGTGTATCTGTGTGTGCGTGCGTGTGCACGCGTGTGTATCAGTGGCCGTGTCTGTGGATCTGTGTGGGCGCGCGTGTGATGCGGCAGGACCCAATTCCCCGGGTGTCGAGGTGCCAGGCTGCCCAGCCACCCCCTGCAGGGACCCCACACGCGTGTCATGCTCGCCTCTGCTTCCAGGAGAAAAGAAGAGGTACCTGCCACCCACCTCGCGGGGGGACCCCAAATTTGAAGCGCTGCAGGAGGTACATCTCCTTCCGCGGTCTCCCCTTGGGGCGGGGTCTGTCCCGCTCCTCCCCTCTCTGACCTCCGCCTGGCGGGTGGTGACCCTGCGGGTCCCCGGGAGACCTGCTGAACGGCTACGCGAGGGAACATCTATTGAGCACCGACTGCGTGCCTTTACGTAGATGATCCCCACAAGCCTCACGACGCTTGAGAGGGATCTGCCGTCCCGAATCCCATGGAGTGAGTGGGAAGCTCAGAGGGGTGACCTGGCCCGTGGGGGGACACAAGGCCGGCCGGCAGAGTTTGACCCAGGCCCCAAAGCTTGTGCACTTGCCCCTGCTCGGCCGCGCACGGCAGCGGAGAGCTGGCAAAAGGGGCAGAACGGGGGGTGAGTCACCCGGGCCCCCCCCGCGTCTCTCCTTGGCTGGGAGGCTGCCGCTGTACCTGCTGGGCCAGCTCGGTATAGGCAGGTTCAGGCCTCTGTTTTCGTCTGCCTTATTGCTCCAGTCTCCACGTGGCCTTTCTGGTGCCTCCTCCAGGGAGGCCTCCTGGCCTGCACCACCTTCCATCCCTCCAGGCCGTGGCCGTTTTCCCGTCCCTTCCTCTCTCCCTCCCGTTCCCTGGCTCCCTCCATCCCACCTTCCCCGCCGTCAGGCACTGGGACCCGAGTAGAACCAGCGAGGCCCTTGCCGGAAACCTGACGGGGTGCCGACACGTCCTAGTTGGGGCTCCTCCTGGAGCTTACCCTGAGAAGGATTTGGGTGCAGGTCGTGAGCCAGGAGAAAGGAAAGCAAGTGGGTGGGCCCCTCCGGGAGCAGGTGCAGAGACGGAGTAGCTGGGAGGTTGGCTCCCAAGTCCGGAGTAGCCGGCGCTGCTCCCTTAAAGGCACGGGGCTCTGCTTCCTGAGCTCCCGGCCTGTTGAACCCGGGCGGGGACGGACGCCCTGGCAGAGGTGCAGAGGGGAGCAGGGGTGTGTGCGCCTCAGTCGTTGAGTCTGGGGGATCAGGCGGGACCCCGGCAGCCCCTGTGCGGGTGTCCTGGGGCTGGTGCCACCGAGTACCATGAGCCAGGTGGCTTAAAGCAAGGGGAGTTGAAGGTCTCCCAGCCCGTAGGCCGGAAGTCCTCAATCGAGGTGTGGGCAGCGTGGGTCCCTCCCGGGGGTTCCGAGAGGGAACCCATCCCAGGCCTCTTGCCCGGCGTCAGGCGGCTCTGGTGACCCTCGGCGCCCCTTGGCGCCTAGACTCGCCACTCGGGTCTCTGCCTCCCTTGTCACGGGGCCTCCTCTGTGTTTCCAAAGTCACGTCCCTCCTCTCCTTCTGGGCTCTCCCCAGAAGTGCCTACTTAGATCCAGATTTCTACCAACAGCCTCTTCAGGGCAATTCAGGCCTTTCCTGTCGAGGGCCTTCAAAACTCTTCCCATTATCCAGTTCCAGGGCCACCTCCCCACTCTCAGGTACTTGTTGTGGTGGCCTTCTGGGACCAGCACCTTGCACAGGACAAACAGCACCCCGCCCCCCCCCCTCCGCCCCCAGGGCCCAGGTTCCTGCTGAAGAGAAGCAGAGGGTCTTTGGGAAGACAGACTGAGAGGGCAGGGAGGGCTTCCTGGAGGAGGTGACGTTTGACCTGGACTTGAAGGATGGTATAGGAGCTGGGGGGTGGGAGGAGGGCCTTGCGGGTCAGAGCTGAGCCAGGCGGGGGACCCGGGGAGGAGTGGTCCCGGGTCAGCCGTCCCCTTGGGGTCTTCAGGTGCTGATGGAGTGGATCAATGCCAAGCTCCTCCCGGAGCACATCGTGGTCCGCAGCCTGGAGGAGGACATATTCGATGGGCTCATCTTGCACCACCTTTTCCGTAAGCAGCTGCTCCCAGGGTACATGGGCCTGGGCCCCAGCACCGTCCCAGCCTGGCCCCTTCAGGCCCCAGGGGTGGACTCCTCAACAGCCGCCCCCTCCCCGTCACCGTTGCGATGTCGGGTTCGGTCTGCGCACCTGCCTTCTGCCCGCAAAGCGGTGAGGTCCCAGAGGGCAGGGGTGCGCCCGATTCTGGTCCTCAGCTGACCTGGGGCCTGGCTCGGCAGCGCCCTTTGTGGGACCCTCGGTAGTTGGACAGAACGATCCTGCCAGCCCCTTCCGGAGCACCTGCCAAGGAGCAGGTGTGGTTAATCTTCAGAAAAACCCTATCCTCTTACTATCCCCATTTTATGGATGAGGAGAATGAGGCTCGGAGAGGCCTCGTCACTTGCCCAGCGTCTTGCAGTGGGGAAGGCGGGGGAGTCAGGGTCTGAGCTTAGGAGTCTAGGCCACCCTGCCTTGCGAAAAGGAAGTGCACGTAGCTGAGCAGAAGGCTAAGGTCAAGGTGAGGTGGGCCAGTGGAGGGCGGCTCGGAGGGCCGGGGCTCGCTCGGGTACAGGGCTTGTGGCGGTGGAGGAGGCCTAGGGGGGCACGGTTCTCACCCCTCCCTCCCTGTCCTGCCTTTCTCGGCCTCTCCCCCCGACTCCCTCCTGGGCCCTCTCCCGATCTGCCCTCAGAGATGCTGACCGGGCTCCGGCTGGACGTGGAGGAGATGGCTCTCACGGCCCCCAACCAGAGGCGCAAGCTGGAGGCCGTCCTGGAGGCAGTCAACCGCAGCCTTCAGGCAGAAGATCAGCCGCTCAAGTGGAGCGTGGACGGTACGTGGGGCCTCGGCTGGGGCGGGGTCCCCGGGAGGGCGGGGGAGCCTGGGTCCCTGTGCAGCACCGGCCTCTTGTTTCCTCTGCCTCTGGGGTGGGGGCACCCTGGGGGCTTCCGGGGAGCCTCCCGTGCAAAGTCGTGCACCCCGTTGAGGGCCAAGAGCCCTACACGCTTCTGCGCCCCGGAGGTGTCGCCGCGGCAAAGCCCGCGGCCGTGTAACGGCATAAACGCGGTCAGTGAGGCCCCTACTGTTTGAGTTCCAAGCACCACGAGATCCCACGTATCCCGTCAGATGGGTGCTACCGGTCTCGTTTCGTTAATTGATTTAAGCTCTACCCGCGGTGCCTGCTTTGGAGCGAATGGGAGCGAGCAAAGCCCCCACTCGGATCTCCGCCCCCGCCCCCATTTTCCAGATGAGCAAACTGAGGCTGAAGGGGTTGAGTGCCTTCTCCGAGATTGGGAGGTGGTGATGTAACAGTTTTCAAGCCCAGTTTTTGTTGGGTTGCGTGCCTTCACCGCTGTATTTAACGTCCCGCTTTTAACAACTGATGGGCGTAACGTTGGCCCTGAATTAAGCCACACTCATCTGAAGCCAACAGTTTCTTGCACTGGGGCCCCCGCTGTAGGGCCTCGAGCGGCTCAAAATTGTAAAGGGTGGCTGTCTCTGTGTCGAAAGCCCCGTCCACTTGGGGAATTGTGCCCGTGGGCTGTATTCGCAGAGCAGGGTGATGAGAGCACAGGGTGGCTATTTTGGGTTCCAAATAAGTATCTCCAGCCCTCTGCCTTCCAGGAGGCTGGAGGCAGATCTCCTTGGTCTTCAGAGGGTTGTTGGGACAATATGGAGCCCTCCGTGTGGCCCCAGGTATCGGTGGCCCCTTCCGCTCTGACCTGTGCCCTCTCCCCTCCCAGCCATCTTCAACAAGGACCTGCTGGCCACCTTGCATCTCCTCGTGGCCCTGGCCAAGCGCTTCCAGCCCGACCTACCCCTCCCGACCAATGTCCAGGTGGAGGTGGTCACCATGGAGGTACGGGGCTGGGTGCCGGGGGGACCCCTGTGTACAGGCTGAGCATCTTGGGTCCATGTCACCGTACCCTGGGTTCGGGGGTGCTGCGTGGGGAGGGGCTGAGCCAGGATGTTTTCTTAGGAGCCTCAAGATATATCACATCCCTCCAGGACTGCAGAGGGGCCTAGGCTGGAGCTGTGGGTGGAGATATTGAGAGTCTGTGGTGGCAGGGGGCCTAGGGTCACATGGTCACATGGTCACATGGGCCATAAGTGGTCATCTGTCTGTTCATGGCCTTTCAGGAGCCTTCATAGTTTTGGCCCGGGCCACTGCGGTGTTGTCCCTCATTCACCAACGATGGCTGTGACCGTGCAAGGGAGCCTTCTCGTTTCTCCACCTGCAGGGTCCCCTTGCTCTAGCATATGCACAACTGGTGCTGAAGTTCATGTCCCCGGAGCCCATGGCTTCTCCCTCAGGCAGAGTCTGAGCATCACAAACGGGGCCCCCACCTTCTCCTGCTCCCCATTACTCCCTCCCCCAACTTCTGAGTGCCTGATGAGCCATGGGGCTTCCCATCTTGGAGCTTACGTTTCACTCAGATGAAATCATTATTCTTTCAAAACCGTTGATTAAAATTCTCCACTAGCAGTGTCATGACTTTGTTTATACTTCTTATATAAATCAGAGGTGACTTCATTCCTTCATTCCTTCACTCATTCACTTATTCATTAACCCATTCACCTACCTATCCACCCATCCATTTACCCATCCATCCATCTATCCCTTCACCATCCATCTATCCATCCACCCATCCACCCACTCATCCATCCACCATCTATCCACCATCCACCCACCATCCATCCATCCATCCACCATCCATCCATCCATCCATCCATCCACCCACCTACTCACCCACCAATCCATCCATCCACCCATCCATCCACCCACTCATCCATCCACCCACCCATCCATCCACCCATCCACCCATCCCACCCATCCATCCATCCATCCACCCACCTACCCACCCATCAATCTATCCATCCATCCATCCACCCATCCACCATCCATCCATCCACCCACCAATCCATCCATCCATCCATCCACCCATCCATCCATCCACCCATCCATCCATCCATCCACCCACCTACCCACCCATCAATCTATCCATCCATCCATCCACCCATCCACCATCCATCCATCCACCCACCAATCCATCCATCCATCCATCCACCATCCATCCATCCACCCATCCATCCATCCATCCATCCATCCACCATCCATCCATCCACCCACCTACCCGCCCACCAATCCATCCATCCATCCATCTGCCATCCATCCATCCATCAACCCACCTACCCACCCACCAATCCATCCATCCACCATCCATCCATCCATCCATCCACCCACCTACCCACCCACCAATCCATCCATCCACCCATCCATCCACCATCCATCCATCCATCCATCCACCCACCTACCCACCCACCAATCTATCCATCCATCCATCCATCCACCATCCATCCATCCACCCACCTACCCACCCACCAATCCATCCATCCATCCATCCATCCGCCATCCATCCATCCATCAACCCACCTACCCACCCACCAATCCATCCATCCATCCATCCACCATCCATCCATCCACCCATCCATCCATCCACCCACCCATCCATCCATCCACCATCCATCCATCCATCCATCCACCTACCTACCCACCCACCAATCCATCCATCCACCATCCATCCATCCATCCATCCACCCACCTACCCACCCACCAATCCATCCATCCACCCATCCATCCACCATCCATCCATCCATCCATCCACCTACCTACCCACCCACCAATCCATCCATCCATCCACCATCCATCCATCCACCCATCTATCCATCCACCCACCCATCCATCCATCCATCCATCCACCCACCTACCCACCCACCAATCCATCCATCCACCCATCCATCCACCATCCATCCATCCATCCATCCACCTACCTACCCACCCACCAATCCATCCATCCATCCATCCATCCATCCATCCATCCATTATTCATTTGTCATTCAGATCAACACATGTTTATTGACTCCCTGTGAGCCAGGGACTGAGTGAGACTCTGGGGATATCTGGGGAACAAGACAGACATTGTCCCCATCCTCATGGGGCCCAAGGCTCATGAGCAAGAAAGACAATTGAGCCAGGCCACAGTGATGAGCACCGTCCAGGAGACGCCCTGAGGAGGGAAAGAGGTAGGGTGAGCTGGGTTCTGGGGCTGCACTGGCCACTACAGTCTTTCGGTGGCTGCTGGCGTGGGTCCCCGAGTTTTCTGGGATTACTCAATTTCTTCCCTGTTTTTCTTTCTTAGAGCACCAAAAGTGGTCTGAAGTCGGAGAAGTCGATGGAACAGCTCACTGAATGCAGGTGAGGGAAGAGTCAGGGCTTGCAGCACAGGCCGAGCTATATTATTTGGGGAATGGGTAACAGGGCCTGAAGCTGGGGACAGACCTGCCCGCCCTTTGTGGGAGGGACCCTCACATCTCGCCAGCTTCCTCTCAGGCCTCAGAGGGCCTCGCTGACCCCTCAGCCCTGCTGAGCGCCTTTCCATCTTGCTGGGCCTCGCAGGGCATGGCCCTGGCTGTTAGGCATGGCCCCCCCCCCCGCCCCCTGCCAGCTCGTTTGTCCTCTGCACAAAAGCAAGCAGAGTTGGGGACAGAAGGGGCTGTGGCTCCCAGTCATGAGGTCACACTATAGCCATTGTGGGCCAGGAGGAATCTAGACCTAGGGTCACAGGACCCCGATGCCATGTCGCTTCCCAGAGCCTGGTGGCCGAGGGCTGGAGCCAAGGGCACCAGACACCAGCATTTATAGAGCACCTAGTGTGTGCGGGGCGGGAGGCTCTGTCCTTGGGTGTCCACAACAGCCAGCTGCTTACCTTTCGTGCGTCTGGACAAGCAGGTTGCTCGGCTAACGGGCTCTTCCCTCTGCCCTCCTGGAGGTAAAGCCTGGCTCTCTGTTTCAGGCTGCCCTCTCTACCCTGCACAGCCCAGTCCCCTGTTGAGGGCCTTGGTCACAGGGGCCACCCGGCCCTCCTGGGACAGCTTGGCCCGCTTTGGGCCCAGAACCTTGCTTCGAAGGGGTGTGGCTGGGGTGGAAAATTTGACACAAGGTCGAAGACAAACCATTCAGAACAAGAGAAACAGAGTGAAAGAAGCCAGACGCAGAAGAGAGCGTGATTTCATTACACGGGCTCCCAGAATAGGCTAAAGCAGTTCACGGCGGGAGGAATCAGGGCAGGGGTGATCTTTGGTGGGGGGGGGGGGGAGCGGGGGCAGGGGAGAGCACGTGGGGGTGCCGGGAAGGGTCTGTATCTTGTTGGGTGCTGATCACACAGGTGCGTGCATATGGAAAAACACACGCGCCTCAATCGTACAACTTGTGTGCTTTATTGTATGACTCCGCCCACCCGAACTAAAACAACAACCACAGAAATGACAAAATCCAGACATAACTAGGTGTGGAAGCCTCCAGGGTGGGGCGTGGGCCTCTTTCTGCCCGTGCCCTGCGCAAGGGCCCTGCCTGCTTACGAACTGCAGGGAAGAAGGGAGCTCGCCCATTTCTCTGTCAACCTTGCTAGTGCTGAGTCTTGTCGTAGTAAGAAACTACAGGTCTGAGGATATTTTTTAACCACGTGTTTACCTTTCTCCCCCCTGCAATTGTCCCTTTAGCACAGACAAGGACCCAGCTACCAGTGAGTACTTTTCCCACCGGGTGTGTGTTAAAACAGACGGGAGGATGAAGGGTCACTTGCTGGGTGTTCTCTGCTCTTGCCTCTGCGCCCCGCTACTTGTATCTCGAGCCTTCTTCTGCTCCGTTTGCCCCTTCTTCTCTCCGTCAGTCCGTCCCAGGATCGGGCTGTTTCCTCTCACGATACTGCTCGAACGGCAGGGAGAGGTTTACAGTTCCCGCCGGTGGTCATGGTGGAGTTGTTATGAACGTGTGGGCTCTGAAGCCACATGGCCTGGGTTCAGACACTAACGTGTCCTCTTGTTAGCCATGTGAACTTGGGCAAGTGATGTAACCTGTCTGTGTCTCAGCTTTCTCATCCGTAAAATGAGATTAATAACGGCACCCACCTGTTGGACTGGTGAGGAGGGTTAAAAGATGATTTGTGAATGTGTTTAGCCCAGAGTGGGTGCCCCATAGTGACTGTGCAGTGGTGTGGCCACTTCTTTTGTGACAGACATCTTCCCCTATTGAGGGATTGGTCCATCCATTTCTTCTTTCATTCATTCACTCAGTTGGCCTAGTCGGCTGTTCATCCATCCATCCATCCATCCATCCATCCACCCACCCACCCACCAATGTATCCTTCCATCCATCCATCCATTCACCAATCCATCTGTCCATCCATCCATCCATCCACCTACCCACCCACCAATATATCCATCCATCTATCCATTCACCAATCCACCTGTCCATCCACCCACCCAACCACCAATCCATCCATCCATCCATCCATCCATCCATCCACCTACCCACCCACCAATCTATCCATCCATCCATCTGTCCATCCATTCACCAATCCATCTGTCCATCCACCCACCCAACCACCAATCTATCCATCCATCCATCCATCCATCCACCTACCCACCCACCAATCTATCCATCCATCTGTCCATTCACCAATCCATCTGTCCATCCACCCACCCAACCACCAATCTATCCATCCATCCATCTATCCATCCATTCACCAATCCATCCATCTATCCACCAATCTATTTGGCCATCCATACACCAGTCCACATCATCCACCCACCCACCAAATTACCCATCCATCCACCCACCCACCAATCCATCTGTCCACACACACCCCACCAGTCCATCCATCATCCATCCATCCTAACATGATTTTTCTCCCTGAACCCTCCCCACTTAGAACACAGATCTGTATGGGCAGGGGGTTCCATGAGGGGTGCTTCACCTGCAAAGGTGGAAATAATGACCTTTGAGGGGCTTCTGAGAACAGGCTGGGGGAAGATGAGTGGGAGGAGGAAGGGAAAGGGAGGTGCAGGGAGGCTGGCCAACGTGTGTGTGTGTGTGTGTGTGTGTGCACGCGCGCACGCAGGGCAGCATGAGAACGTGGGGTGTTGCTCGGGGGGCAGTGTTTGTCAGGGGGCAGCATGAGGGTGGGTCACATGGTGAGGGGAAAGGAGCAGGGCCTCCCCACCACCCCGTCTAGCACATTCATGCTGTTCTGGCTCATGTCAACCGAGCACACATTCGCCTCCCCATTTCCTGGCTCCTTCAGAGACCCGATTTCCCTGGCCACCCAGGCCAAGGGGTCCGAAGGGACTGGTGTCTCCACCATGTTTCCTGGTGCGTGAGGCTATCTGGTGCTACCTTTTCCCTTTCACTAATGAGAGAACCGAGGCACAGAGAGGTGAAGTGACTTGCTCAGAGTTGCACAGCTGCTGAGCATCAGCATCTGAAGGTAAATCCTTCTAGCCAGCTTGGGCACTCGGTGCCCGAGGACCCATCTTCCCTGGGGAGATGTGTTGGCTGCAAATATGAGGAGGGCTGCTTGTGGGAAAAGGGCATTTGGCTAAGGACTCGGGTGTCTGAGGCGGGACGAGGCCCGGGGCTGCCAAGATGCCCCCTTTGTTCCTAAACGAGGCAGGCGTGACTCAGCTGCTGAGGGTGCTGGCCTTTGGCACGACGCAGGGCTCTGTGCCCTCATTCTGCCAATCCAGGAATGCGGGGGAGGAGACGTGCGGGCCAAGTGTCTGTGTGGGGCTGGGCCCTGCTCGGTCACCTACGGCAGCTCCCTGGGCTCCGTGGGCCTGCGGGTGGAGGGGGGAATGGGGACGAAGGAGAGAAGCTTTCCAGGGGAAGGAGCGGTGGCTGAGCAGACGCACAGGCATCCACGGCAGAAAGGATGACCTTTTTTTGTTTTGTTTTATTTTTAAAGTTTTGTTTATTTATTTATTTAGAAAGAGAGAGAACACGAGTAGGGGAAGGGCAGAGAGAGAGGGAGAGAGAGAGAGAGAGAGAGAGAGAGAGAGAGAGAGAGAGAGAGAATGAGAATCCCAAGCAGGCTCTGAGCTGTCAGCACAGAGCCCGACGTAGGGCTCGAACTCACGAACCGTGAGATCATGACCTGAGCCAAGATCAAGACTCGGATGGGTAACAGATGGAGCCACCCGGGTGCCCCAAGATGAAGTTTATCGAGGTCCTACTGTGTGCCCAGCCACCGAGCCAAGTGCCTTATCTGGTACCAAATCTCATCTTTGCGAAGACGCCTTCTAGTAGGTATGATCAGCCATGA